>NW_027512622.1:0-300000 GCF_048772815.1 Callospermophilus lateralis | reverse complement strand
AGCTTTCCCCTTGACTATAGCAACCTGATTCTGAACATTGCCCTGAAACCTCTACATATAACAAGATGCCTTTACATATAAAGGTCTGCTGCCTGCACCATGTCAGTCGCAAGATTTGGAAGCCAATGGAAGATCCAGGTGGTCCTACCAAAAATATTTATTTACACACCTACAGTCCACTGCTCTACACCCACTACCCAGCAGGCTCCAACTTACTGGCATTTCTGTTCTACACCATTTTCACAAAACTCAGTCAATCAAGGCACTGTTTGTTATACTCATGATCAGCAACAGGATATCTAAAGTTTATCCAGTGCCACCTGGTCATGGGGATTTCAAAAATTTCATGGTATTAATCTAGTCATTTTTCAAGGATGAAGTTGGAAGCACTGTGGGTTTCATTTAATTCAGGAACCATTAAATGGTGAGGAAGCTCATTTCAATGAAAGCTCTGGAGAACACTCACAGGCAAGCCTTCCCAAAGAGTGGCCAAAAGGACACATGAATCCAGGCCCATTGAGGTATACAATGTGAGGTCCATGTGTGTTTGGACTCTCAACTATGGCTACCAAGTCTTTAAGAATTAAATCATGTGATATCCTGGCTCAGAATCCCTGAGCTCTGTGGAAAGCCATCCTGGGCCTAGATCTCAGTTTCCAAAACCGATTCTCATGCATGGTCTTTTAAAATCCCAACACTATTCATGGCAATACTTCTCTGTGGTCAGTTCCAGAACTCAGTCTCTAAGGGGAATCACACCAGAGTTCAAGCCCTGGTGGACCCAGTCATCTCTTCCAACTACCACACAAATTACCACAATTAAAACAAGAACCCTCCCATATGGCCCTCATATTCTTTCATATAGACACTCATCATAATCTGGCTGGAGGTTTCCATGAGGGGCGCAGACCAAGACAGTGTCCCAAATAAGCTCCTTTGCCCCTCATTTGCCTAAAGTCAAGGTGGCCTGGACACATATCCTGTGAACCAAAAGTGATCAAATAGGCCTGCCATTAATACCGCTCCAATTTGAGGACTACTGTCTGTGGGGTTTAGATTCTTTATGTGAATTTTAATCTTGAGAAAACCCAAGCACAATGGGCTAGCCTCTGCAGGTTTTGTAGAACTCTTTTGACCCAAAGGATCCCATTCTCACTTGATGGAGGTCAGGAACCTTACAGAGGAAGTCGAGAGACTTCATCCCAATAATTGTTCTTTTGGCGAATTTTCTTTTGGATGCACACATGGTAACTTTCTTTAGATCCATCAGGTGCTGAGAATCTAAGCCACAGCCACACACAGGGCCAAGGGCCTGATTCAGACACATCCCTTTCTAAAGCAATTAAGGAAAGTGCCACAGGTATGCCCATTCATTTCCATTTGAAAACTGTTTTCTTCAGGCTTCACAAAGGGGTGGCCTGAGGCAAAGACCTTCCTGACATTCAGGGCAACAGAACAATAGGTAAGCAAAAGGCCCAAAGCAGGATTTCTCCTCTGAGACTTTCCTGGTCACACTGATATCTGAGTTTTCTGAGATGCTCGCCATCACCTACAGCTATCCAGTACATGGCCATGTCACAGAGCTTGGAGGTGGTACATATCTTGGACACAAAACCATGGGCCTATTCTTGAGATTGGCCGGAATTCAGGACGAAAATAGAAACTTAGGAAGGTAGCAGGTGTTGCTCATCGATAAGGCAAGCTACAGTCCATTCATAAACGGGGCAATATGAATGCTGAGAAGCTTTCTACTAGACAGGACACATCCATTGATGAATTCTCTTTTCTAATGTCTACAACCACGGAAACAGTGGAATACACAGACATAGAAACACTCGCCCTGTGAAAAGACTTACTAGAAACAGTCCACTTCAAATGAAACAAACCGACTGTCCTACTTATTCTCAGAAAATGAGACAAAACCACAAACCCACAACCACACCCACAAAGGCACCTCCTTCCCCTAAGTAGGTCTGTGAATATCCAGAGTGTCCTCTGACTTGTGGGCCATAATATGTTCCCCCAAAATGGCCTTTCCTGTCTCAGATCTTGTCTCCTTGGCCAACTCTGTGAACTTCTTAGGAGCCAACTGTGAGCAACTACCTGCTTTCTCATGAAAAACCCTGCATCCGAGCTTTCCTGGCATTTGGCCTTCGTCACATCTGTAGGTACCAAAAAATACTGACCCTGTCCTTGGTAAATCCAAACTAGTGAGACCACTGGGACTGGGACTTGGATTGGCTCTGTGTGCCTGGCTTCCTGGATCCCACGTTCAGAGAGTTCCATCACCAAGAAAGTGAGGTGAGGTCACTTCCTTCCTGAACTGAATGAGGGCACTGTCTTGGCAGCCACTTTGTCCTAACTGTTTCTTCCAAGGGTCCCAAGAGATTGAGGCTGCCCCTACTTCCTGTGACATTTTCACAAGATAGAATGGTATATCAACCAAAGGCACCCAGGAATAGATCTCCACACAGGCCTGGTTTGGTCCATGATCTCTACATTAAAAAAAATCTGATTCAGACACAACCTTTTATCCTGACCGGGTTGTTTGCCATGGAAGATGACTTTTGGTCTCTCAGGTGCTTTATTGCTTCCTACATCTTCTCCAGGGATCATTTCTGCATGGACCTTTGAGGTTCTCAGCAGGTGGAAGTTTTTCTACATTTCTGTATTGTAATATCAACTCCTTCCCTGCTCTTCTGTAAAGTTAGATTGAGGGAACAGTGTCCGGTAATGGTTAAAAACATGCTCGATTTGGGTTTGAAATCATTTTGCTGGATGAATGATCGTATTGAGAACTTGCTATGTGTAGAAGAATATATAGGTGAAATATATGTATGAAAAAAGAAATCTAAGTCTGATTTGAATCCCAGAAGGGCATTGGGCCCTTGATAGGGATACGTGGTGTTGAATTACGTTCTGCAGAGTTGTCTCAGATAAATCGATATACAATGGCATAGCACCTTGTACGTTGCATGAATTAATGTAGAAGGAACATCAAGTCAAAAAGGCATAGTCGGTAGTGAAAGGTTAATAAAATTAATAAAATAGGTACTTGTCACTTCCTGTTTTTCTGTATGCTTAACAAAACACTTTTGAAATCTTGAGAAATGTTTGCTAATCTTGTTCTAGAATGTACTGTTCCCAACAGCCGAACTGCAGAATGTACTCCCTCACTCGGTGTCATACAAACCGCCCACTCGCCCTTACCCATCACTAAACTTCCCTCTCTTCCCTCTCCAAGGAAAGTATATAAGCTCTGCTTAAGCTGTTCTCAGAGGTCTCTGCTCTATTTAATTTAGCTCTGAGCTCCAGCATGCTGGACCACAAATAAACCCTTTGCTGTTGCATGAGACAGTCTCTTGGTAGTATCTTCCTCTGACACTCGCCTGACCTTTACATATTGAGGTTCCACCGAGTTCCAGCAGTGGCGGACGAGAGACCCCAACGGGCTCCTCTCAGAGCAAGTAAGGCGCCTCTTTCCGGTTTCAGGTTTCTTGTTAGGGCTTGGCAAAATTGCTGGCGATGAAGAGCCTGGGCTCTCTCCGACGGTGGCTGAGAGACGTGTCACAGAGACAAAGGGCACCTCTCTGGAGGACCCCACAGAGAACTCGGGAAATCAAGGAACAATAGTCTTCTCGACTCAGTGATATTTTCTTTTAGATTCGTTATTGCCATACCATTGGGTTTTGCCGGCTACTCATTCCTGGTCTCAGTGTTGGACGTTCATTGCCTGTCTTTATGGTCTTGTCTTATCTGTGTCGTGTGTCCTTGCTTTTACTGTTTGTGGAACTTTCATTATGGAACAGAGCACGTCAATGCCTCTGTCCCTGACCCTTGATCACTGGACCAAAGTCCGCTTAAGGGCTCAGAATCTTTCTTTTTTTAGTAAAACGCTGGACCTGGCAGAATCTCTGTGCCTCAGAATGGCCCATCTTTGGAGTCGTATGGCCGCTAGAAGGATGTTTCTACTTCCCACTAATTTAAAAAGTCAGAGGTATTGTCTTTCAGCCAGTGCCACATAGCCATCCGGATCAACAGCCATATATCTTAACTTGGCAGGACCTCTGCAAATCTCCTCCTCCATGGGTGAAGCCTTTTCTTGCCCCTACCTCTGCTCCTACTCCTTCCCCCATGATCTCTCAAACCCTCTCAACCTCCTCCTCCTCCACCCTCTGTTCTCCCTGAGTCACAGATTTGACTCTACTGGACTCTTCTCCCCCTCCTTATCCCCTGCCCTCGTCCCCTAACACACAACACACTCTAAGTGATTCCGCTGCTGCTGACTAAGCCTCTCTACCATTGGAGGAAGCTAAGCCGGTAATAGGATCGGACAATGGACCGATGTTCATGGCCCAGGTAAGTCAGGGGTTAGCCAGGAACCTGGGGATTAATTGGAAGTTAAATTGTGCTTATAGACCACAGAGTTCAAGACAAGTAGAAAGAATGAATAGAAGCATTAAAGAGACCTTAACGAAATTAAGCTTAGAGACCAGCATAGGATTGGACTATGCTCCTGCCTTATGCAATGTTTCATGCAAGAAAAAATCCCTTTGTTACTTTGAGTAACCTTACCACGTGTGAAATTCTTTATGGTGGCCCTCCTCCAGTAGGGGAACTAAGACCAACTGTAAGACCTAAAGATCCTTTCCACACCCCCTTGCTTGACAGAGTTAAAGATCTTGAAAGAACTCAGTAATACCTGTGAAAACAGCTGGCCACTGCCTACCCAACTGGGAACCAGGGGATTCCACATCCATATCAAGTAAGAGATTTCATCTATGTAAGATGATATCAGGTGTCATCCCTGGTACCCCGCTGAAAAGGACCATACCAGGTGCTATTATAACACCTACAGTGGTAAACGTAAACAGAATCACTTCCTGGATCCATGCCTCTCATCTCAAGCCTGCTCCCTGTACAGAATCTTTCTGGAAACTGAAAAAGACTGGTAACAGTTTCAAATTGTGTATTCACAATGTGAATAAGGTTATATACTCTCCCCTTGGCTACAAGTAGTCCTAACCCTCATCAGCCCATTAAGCAGTGAAGGCTGATCACAAATCCTACTGGAAAAGAAGTATGGTCTATCTCGCATACAGTCCCCTTAGGGACCTGGTGGCCATCTCTCCACCCAGACATTTGTTAGCTGGCTATAGGTATTTCCTATTGAGATATCACTGATGAAGAGGATCCCACTAAAATACCATTAAATCCCTTCTGTACCATAGATAATGGAAACAAACATTATGGATGTAGGGACACGCGAGCCAGATGCAGGTTGGCTAGTCTAGATTACTAAGTTTGCCTGGCAGACTATCAAAGCCACAAAGAGTAACGGCTGTGTGGGGGAAAAGCCGACTTTTTCTGTATGTCATGGGAATGTGTGCATACAGGGGCTGCCTGATGGAACCCCAATTCTTCATCAAATTCAGTACAGAGCATTGGCCACATTACCAATTAGACAACCAAAAACTATGGCACCCAGAGGGGTCTCTAGATCCTCAAATTTTGCGTGACCTTTTTGACTTCTGCAAGTGCTCAAAAGAGTGAAAGGAAATTCCCCTATGTGGAAGCCTTTTCCCTCCTTCACTCACATCCTGAACTATGCTTCTCCAATAGATCATTATCCTCAGCCTTCTGCTCCAGACCCTCTGCTGTCACTCCCATCTCAGCAACTTGATTTCTCCCCTCCAATAACTAGATCAGAAACCCAAAGCTCCACCAGTTCTCTGACCATCGCCCCCTTGCTGAGGTAGCAGGTACATAGGTACCGCTCCACCGACTCATTCCTCTTATCTCCTGTCAGTGCCCTCACCGGGTCCCACCAGGTCCTCTTACCAGCTAACCCAATGCTCAAACGAGCTGAGGAGAGCCCTGAGACCCTTATCCAAGATGTAATATAATTGGCCTTTAAAGTTGCTTTGTCATCACTGAAAACAGGTTACTAAAATTTAAAGTCCCTCACAGGATTTTGGGATCCTCACTCCCGTCTTTCACTCTGCTCTACCTGATCTACTGCTCAAGTTTGCTGCTAGGAAATTCCCAATACCCTTTCGCATTATTCTTTTACATCTCTCTTTTCCCTCATTCTCAGATCCTTGGAGGTGCTCTCAGCCCCAACTTCCCCGTCTTTCCCCCTCTGTACCAGGCCCACAGAAAAGTCTTAAATGACCTTCTTCAGAAGTCTTCACCATGGCTGAGTTTTGAACTTTCAGCCAAACAGTCCCAATAAAGACTTTAATGTAGATAAACATTCTCTTTTGTATTGCCCTGTTCTACTTAGCCACTGGCTAAAAATCTAGTACTTCTAAGCTAGACAACCCCTAACTAGTTTTCACAAAATATGTGAACAAGTCCTCTTGCCTTCAGCTGGGGCTTCACAGAGATGGCTACATTTCTAAGATAAAGAAATTACCAACCGGGCTCCATGGTAACAGCTGGCAGGGGGAAAATAAGAAAGGGAAGAAAAAGCTCTCCTCCTCCCAGGTGTCCTTGAAAAGTTAACTTGCCCAGAACAGAAGGAAAAACAGAAACAAATACTGCTTTTTTAAACTTCTGAAGACTGTGAACTTCTGAGCCCTATCCCTTATATGTTGGGTACAAATTTCTGAAACTACCTAAACTTGAGTTTCAGGGGATTAATTGATTACAATATAAGCAATGCCCTCTGAATCCGGTTGCAACCAAATAGGACTGTTTCCCTCTCTTGAGTGCTATCTTAGGTGCCTTGCTTTGTCAGTGCCTACAACAGCATAATTCTATATACTTAAACATCGTTTATGTTTTCATGAAATGATCAAGATATGTGATAAATTGTGTAATGGTGCAGATGTTTCCCAGAGTGCTCTATCATGACGCAGGTTCATTTGAGGATCAAATAGGGGGGGCATACAACCGGTTCCACTGGGAACATATATCCCTCACTTTAGCCATCCTATTAGGAATAGGAGTTGCTGCACGGGTGGGAAGAGGAACCAGTGGCATTGTCCATGGGACACAAAAGATGACCCAATTAGAAGCAGCAATAGAGCAAAAGTAAGATATTAGAAACCTCCTTCAGGGCTTTGCATGAAACTTTAACCTCTCTCTCTGAAGTTGTTTTGCAGAACAATTGAGGGTTGGACCTCCTCTTCATTAGAGAAGGGGGCCTTTGTGCTGCATTGAGGGAAGAATGTTGTTTTTATGCTGACTATACTGGAGTTGTAATAAAATCTATGAGTAAATTTAAAAGACACCTTGAAGAGCATCAACAAGTGAGAGAGGCCCAAAAAGGGTGGCTTGAGTCTTGGTTCACACAGTCCCCCTGGTTAACTACGTTTTTATCAACCCTGGCCGGTCCAATAATAATCCTCATATTATTGCTAACAATAAAACCCTGTTTGCTCAACCGTGTAATGTCTTTTCTCCAGGCTCAAATTGGACGAGTTAAACTTATGGTAATACCCCACTAGCAGACATTGAATGTGACACCCTCCAATGATCATTTTTATGATTAAAATTAGCCAGAAGAAGAAGTGGGGAATGAAATATTAATAAAATAGGTACTTGTCACATCTTGTTTTTCTGTATGCTTAACAGAACACTGTTGAAATCTTGAGAAATGTTTGCAAATCTTGTTCCCAGAATGTTCTATCACCAGCTGCCAAATTGCAGAATGTACTCCCTCTCCCAGTTGCATGCAAACCGCCCACTCGCCCTGACCCATCAATAAAATTCCCTCCCTTCCCTCTCCAGGGAAAGTATATAAGCTCTACTTCAGCTATTCTCAGGGCTATCTGCTCTATTCAGGTGAGCTCTGAACCCCAGCATGCTGGACACCCAATAAACCCTTTGATGTTGCATGAGATAGTCTGTTGGTAGTCTCCTCCTCTGAAGCTCGCACCACATTTACTTGGATGATTAAATGTAGAAGAGAACATCCAGTCAAAAAGGGATAGTCTGTAGCATTAGGAAGATAGTCAATAAGTTTAGGAAGAAGGGTGAGTATAAGATTTTGAACAAAAGTTTCTAACAATAGGATTTCGATTAGAGAGTGAATGTAAATGTCAGCACAGGTGAAGACTCAGTCACAATGATGAACTGGGGAAAATATGTAGGAAAGCATATATCAATATAGACATTACAAAATCAGGCAGAGTATAAAGTGAGTGATAGGATTAGACATTTTGAACAGGGTTGAGTTTAAATATATAATCTTAGGAAGAAACAAATATGTAGTCACAAATAGGATTGACATTTGAGAGCATTGGGCAAATTTCAGGTGGATGAATATTTTGAGAATAATCTTGTGAATAGTTGATTATAAATCCACATACATGAACATGAATGAATTTAGGGAGTGAATATAAGACACATATATTTCATATTTTGAAAAATCTGGAGAGTGTATATATATATATATATATATATATATATATATATATATATATACACACACATATATATACATATACATAAAACACACACACAGACAAAAAAGTAGCAATATATATGTCAATCAAAATTCATTATAAAATATATACCATCCACAGATCTAAAAATATTCATTTTACTGAACATGGATTTATGTATAATGCTGTTCAACTAGCAAGCTCACCCATAGGTTGAATATTCAGTTCCAACAGGGTTTAGTAGGAGTGATCTCTTCTAACAATTTGTATCTGCCAAGTCAGCCACCTCACAAGAATGTACGTGTGGTACCAGATAGGAATCTATATGTGCATATAAGAATACAGAGAAAGGGAGACAGGGATTCACATATTTGTTAACCTTAAAAATACAAGGACAACTATTTCAACAAACAATTGACTAGATTTATAACTCCAACTCTGTATCATGCAAAAGGCAAGTCCATCTATACACCATGCCTACTCTGAACTGCTTGTATTTCTATTCTTTATGGGTTATTTTTCTCCATCATATTAGGATTAGTAGTCAGAGTCTGGTAGGATATTGGTTAGAGTCAGGTATTCAGTATTTTGAATTGAAAATAGGACACTGAATCCAATGTGTATGCAAATATATGCTACAGAAAAATCTTCCCACTCTCCTCCAGAACAATGCCTTGACATTACCTTCGCCCCAAGTAAGACACAATTAGAGGAGAAGAGTTAGAAAATCTGTGAATACATATCTAGAATGGAAAATGCTCCAGATTTCACATCTTTGGAGGTGGTAGAGGAGTTTCCAAAAGTAAGAGACAGGGTAAACACTCCACAAACATGGAGCTCTGCTGGCCAAAAGACTTTTTGAGAATCTGCCTCTGAGGTTGGGCACTTGAAATATATGTTGTTGTCAGGAGCTTTAGCTTTATTTGTAGTGAAACCATCAAAGCTGGATCTGCATCTATGTGACCTGGATGAAATGGTTACTTATTTTCAAATAAAAATGAGGCAGCAGTGATGAATTCTCTTTTTGTAGGTAAACTTTGGCCACTGAGGGCTAAGGGTCTTCCCGTGTGGACTGTGAAACCAATGGTCATCCTCCAATTTTCGTGGTGTTTCTTGCTGCTGCACTGGGAGTTTGGTATTTGCTTCATGAAATACAACGAGTTCAAATGGGACACAGTGCTGAAGGGAGTTCTGTCAGGTGTGGTTGGCAGGGTCTCCAGGAGAATGCACCAACCAGGGTTCTATCTCAAGTAGCTTGCCCCCTTGACAATAGCAACATGATACTGAACATTGCTCTGAAACCTCTCCATATAAAAATATGCCTTTACATATATGGGTGTGATGGTTGCACCATGTCAGTCACAGCCATTTGGAAGCCAATGGAAGATCCACATGGCCCCACCACAGATGTTTTATCACACATTTGCATAACACAGCTCTAGGCCCACTACTTACCAGGCCCCAACTTACTGGCATCTCTGTTCTACACCATTTTCATGAAACCCAGTCAATCAAGGCCCTGTCTGGTATACTCATGATCATCAACAGGACATCAAAGGTAATCCAGTGCCAGCTGGTCATCGGAATTTCTAAAATTTCATGGTAATTATCTAGCATTTTTTCACAGATGCATTTGGAGGCAATGTTGGTTTCAATTCATTCAGGAACCATTAAATGGTGAGGAAGCTAATTTCAGGGAAATCTCTGGAGCACTCTCACAGGTAAGTCTACCCAAAGAGTGGCCAAAAAGTCACATGAAGCCAGGCCCATTGAGGTCTACAAAGCGAGGTCCAAGTGTGTTTTGAATCTCAATTATGCCTGCCAAGTCTTTCAGAATAAAATCATGTAATATCCTGGCTGTGATTCCCAGTGTTCTGTGGAAAGCCACTCTGGGCCTTGATCCCAGGTTCCAATGGCAACTCTCATTCCTGGCCTCCTAAAATCCCAACACAATTCATGTCAATACTTCTCTGAGGTCAGTTCCAGAACTCAGTGTCTAAGGGGAATCACAGCAGAATTCATGCCCAGGTGGACCCAGTCATCTCTTCCAACTGCCACACAAATGACCACAATTATAACCAAAACACTCCTACATGGCCCTCATCTTCTACCATAAAGATACTCATCATAACATCTGGATGGAGGTTTTCATGAGAGGCACATCCCAAGACAGTGTCCAAAATAAGCTCCCTTGCCCCTCATTTGCCGAATGACAGGGTGGCTTGGACACCCTTCCTGTGAACCAGGAGTGATCAAATAGGCCTGCCCTTAATACTGCTTCGCTTCTCCAGTTTGAGGCTCTCTGACTGTGGGGTCTAGATTCTTTTTGTGAATTGGAGTCATGAGAAAAGCCAAGCACTTCTGCAGAGATTTGAAGAACTCATTTCACCAAAAGGATCCCTATTCTGACATGATGGATTTCAGAAACCTAACAAAGGAAGGCAATATAATTCATGCACATTGATTGAACGTTTTTCCATTTTGGTTTAGATGCACATATGGGATCTTTCTTTACATCCATCAGGTGCTGAGAATCTAAGTCACAGCCTAAAACAGGGCAAAGGGCCTGAATCAGACACATCCTCTTCCAATGAAATTAAGCAAAGAGCCAGAGGTGATGCACATTCATTTCCATTTGAAAACTGTTTTCTTCAGGCTTAACAAAGGGGTTGTATGAGACATAGACCTTTCTGATATTCAGGGCAACAGAACAATAGGTAAGCAAAAGGCCCAAAGCAGGGTATCTCCACTGAGACTTTCCTGGTCACACTGATATCTGAGTTTTCTGAGATGCGGGCCATTCCATTCAGGTATCCAGTACATGGCCATGTCAAAGACCTTGGATTTGGTACATATCTTGGACACATAACCATGAGCCTATTCTAGAGAGTGGCCAGAATTCAGGAAGAAAACAGGGACTTAGGAAGGTATTAGGTGTTGCCCGTGCATAAGGGAAGCCACACTCCATTCATAAATTGGGCAGGATGAATGCTGGGAAGCTTTATACTAGACATGACACATCCATTGCTGCATTCTCTTTTCTCATGTCTACTACCACAGGCACAGTGGGATACACAGACATGGAAACACTCACCTCTTCAAACGACTTACCAGAAACAGTTCACTCCAAAACAAACAAACCGCCATTCCTACCTCTTTTCAGAACATGAGACAAACCACAAACCCACACCCACTCCCAAAAAGGCACCTCCTTCCCCAAGTAGGTGTGTGACTAACCAGAGTGTCCTCTGACTAATGGCCATACTCTGTTCTTCCGAAATGGCCTGTCCTCTCTCAGATCTGTTTTCCTTGGCGAACTCTGTAAAGTTTTAAGGAAAAATTGGAGAGCTACTACCTGCTTTCTCAGGAAAGTTCCCTCTTCAGAGCACTCCAGGCATTTGGTAATCCTCACTTCAGTAGGTACCAAGAATGACTGACTCTATCCTTGCTAAATCCAAACAAGTGAGCCCACTGGGACTGGGACTGAAACTGCATCTGGGTGCCTGGCTCCTTGGATACAAAGTTCAGAGAGTTCCATCTCCAAGGAAATGAGGTATGTCACATTCTTTGGAACTGAATGAGGTCACTGCATTGGCAAATGTATATCTTATGATGTACAAAAACTGAAGAAATAATAATCTACCAGTGTCGAATACAAATGAATGACAAATTACATATCATGTCCCATAGGATTCTACTTGCATTGATGTTAGACTGCGTCAGTTACTGTAGAATAATTAGGATTTGTATGCGTTAATTTTCTCCATTATATTAGGATGGATAGTCTGAGTCTACTAGGTATGGGTTAGTGTCAGGGATTCAGTATTTCGAATGGAAAATTGGAAAATGAATCCAATGTGTATGTAAATATATGCTGCACAAATATCCTCCCGCTCTCATCCAGAACAATGCCTTGACATTACCTTCACCCCAAGTAAGACACAATTAGAAGAGAAGAGTTACAAAATCAGTGAATACATATCTGGAATGGAAAATGTTCAGGAGTTCACAACCTTGGAGGTGGTAGAGGAGTTTCCAAAACTAAGGGACAGGGTAAACACTCCACGAACATGGAGCTCTGCTGGCCTAAAAAATTTTTGAGAAACTGCCTCTGAGCTTCCACACTTGAAATATATGTTGTTTTCAGGAGATTTGGCTTCCTCTGTAGTGAGACCATCAAAGCTGGGTCTGCATCTATGTGACCTGGAGGACATGGTTTCTTATTTTCCAATGAACAAGATGAAGCAGTGCTGAATCCTCTCTTTGTAGGTAAACTGAGGCCACTGGGGACTAAGTGTCTCCCCGTGTGGACTGTGATGAAATTTGGTCCTCCTAAAATTTGTGGTGTTTTTGCTGCTGCACTGTGAGTTTGGTATTTGTTTCATGAAATACTAGGACCTAAACTGGGACACAGGGCTGGAGGGAGTTCTGTCACGTGTGGTGGGTCAGGGTCTGCAAGAGAATGCACCAACTAGGCTCCTATCTCTCACAGCTTGCCCCATTCCCCCCTTGTCCTTATCAACCTGATTCTTAATTTTCCTCTGAAAACTCTCCATATAACAAGATGCCTTTACATATAAGGGTCTGCTGGCTGCACCATGTAAGTTACAAGCGATTTGGAATTCAATGGTAGATCCACATGGCCCTACCACGGATGTTTTATCAAACACCTCCCCACCACTGCTCTAGACCCACTACTCAGCAGGCTCCAACATACTGGCATCTCTGTTCTACACCATTTTCATGAAACTCAGTAAATCAAGGCACTGTCTGGTATACTCATGATGAGCAACAGGACATCCAATATTTCTCCAGTGCCACCTGGTCATAGGAATTTCAAAAATTTCATGGTATTTATCTAGCCATTTTTCAAGCATGAAGTTGGAGGTACTGTGGGTTTCAGTTCATTCAGCAAACATTAAATGGTGAGGGAGCTCATTTCAATGAAATCTCTGGAGAACTCTCACAGGCACGGCTTCCCAAAGAGTGGACAAAAGGTCACATTAGGCCAGGCCCATTGAGGTCTACAATGTGAGGTCCATGTGTGTTTTGACTCTCAACTGTGGCTGCCATTTCTTTAAGAATAAAATCATGTGATATCCTTGCTGAGATTCCCAGGCCTCTGTGGAAATCCACCCGGGGCCTAGGTCTCAGTTTCCAAGAGCGACTTTCATGCGTGGCCTCTTAAAATCCCAACAAAATTCATGGCAATGCTTCTCTGAGTTCAGTTCCAAAACCCAGTCTCTAAGGGGAATCACACCAGAGTTCAAGCCCACGTGGACCCAGTCATTTTTTCCAATGCAACACAAATGACCAAAATTAAAACCAAAACACTCCCAAATGGCCTTCATCTTATTCCATATAGTCAATCATCTTAAGCTCTGGCTGGAGGTTTCCATGAGGGGCGCAGCCCAAGACAGTGTCCAAAATCAGCTTGTTTGCCCCTCATTTGCCTAAAGTCAGGGTAGCCTGGACACCGTTTCTGTGAACCAGGAGTGAACAAATAAGCCTGCCGTTAATACTTCTTTGTTTCTCCAATTTGAGGCCTACTGATTTTAGGTATCGATTCTTTAGGTGATTTAGAGTCATGCGAAAACACAAGCACCTCTGCAGGGCTTTGAAGAACTCATTTGACCCAAAGAATCCCTATTGTCATTTGATGGAGTGCAGGAACCTAACAGAGGAAGGCAAGAGACTTCATCCACAATGAATGATATTTTTTGCCATTTTGGTTTTGGAAGCTCACATGGGATCATTCTTAAGATCCATCAGGTGCTGAGAATCTAAGTCACAGCCACACACAGGTACAAGAGGCTGATAAAGAGCCACAGGTGAGGCCCATTCATTTCCATTTGAAAACTGTTTTCTTCAGGCTTCACAAAGGGGTGGCCTGAGGCAAAGACCTTCCTGACATTCAGTGCAACACAACAATAAGTAAGCAAAAGGCCCAAAGCAGGGTTTCTGCACTGAGACTTTCCTGGTCACATTGATATCTGAGTTTTCTGAGATGCTCGCCATTCTCTTCAGCTATCCATTACATGACCATGTCACAGAGCTTGGAGGTGGTACATATTTTGGACACAAATCCATGAGCCTATTCTGGAGAGTGGCCAGAATTCAGGAAGAAAACAACAACTTAGAAAGATAGCAGGTGTTGCAAATTGATAAGACAAGCTGCAGTCCATTCATATATTGGGCAGGATGAATTATGGGAAGATTTATACTAGACAGGACACATCCATTAATGCATTCTCTTTTCTAATGTCTACAACAACGGACACAGTGGGATACACAGAAAGAGAAAGACTCGCCATGTCAAATGACTTACTAGAAACTGTCCACTCCAAACCAAACAAACCGCCTTTCCTATCTATTCTCAGAACATGAGACAAAACAACAAACCCACACCCACTCCCACAAAGGCACCTCCTTCCCCCAAGTAGGTCTGTGACTATCCGGAGTGTCCTCTGACTGGTGGGCCATACTATGTTCCCCCGAAATGGCCTGTCTTCTCTCAGATCTTGTTTCCTTGACCAACTCTGTGAAGATGTCAGGAAAAAGTGGTTAGCCACTACCTGTTTTCTCAGGAAAGGTCCATCTTCAGAGCTCTCCTGGCATTTGGCCATCCTCACATCATTAGGTACCAAGAAAACTGACTCTGTCCTTGGTAAATCCAAACACGTGAGCCCACTGGGACTGGGACTGGGACTGCCTCTGGGTGCCTGGCTTCTTGGATACCAAGTTCAGAGAGTTCCATCACCAAGGAAATGAGGTATGTCACATTCTTTGGAACTGAATGAGGTCACTGCCTTGGCAACCACTTTGTCCTAACAGTTGTTTCCAAGGGTAACATATGTTGGAGGTTGCCCCTACTTCCTGTGACACTTTCATAAGATAGAATGTATATCACCATTGGCACCCGGGAACAGCTCTCCACTCAGCCCTGGTTTGGTCCATCTTCTGTACAATAAGAAGAGAGAGAGGCAGATTCAGACACATCCCTTCATCCTGACCAGGTTTTTTGCCATGGAAGATGACTTTTGCTCTATCAGGTGCTTCATACCTGCCTACAACTTCTCCAGGTATCATTTGTGCATGGACATTTGAGGTTCTCATCAGGTTGAAGGTCCCCAACATTCCTGTATTGTAAGAACCACTCTGTCTCTGCTCTTCTGTAAAATGATTGAGGGAACAGTGTATACTTGGGGTTAAAAACAGGTTTGATTTGGGTTACGAGTGATTCTGTGTGATGAATAATTGTATTGGGAACCTGCAATATTTACAAGAATATAGAGGTGAAATTGTAACTAGGAAAACAGAAATCTAGGTATGATTTGAAGCCCGAAAGGTTTTGCCCTTGATTGGGATACTTAGCTTTGAATGATGTTCTGCAAAGATGCCTCAGATAATTCGATATACAATGGCATAGGACCTTGTACATTGGATGATTGAATTTAGAAGAGAACATCCAGTCAAAAAGGGATATTCAGTAGGATTAGGAAGATAGTCGGTAGGTTTAGGAAGAAGAGTGAGTATAGGATTTGGACCAAAAGTTCTTTAGCAATAGACTTTCGGTTGTTGAGTGAATGTAAAGTCAGCACATATGAAGAGTCAGTCACTATGTTGAACTGGGGAAAATATGTAGAAAAGCAGATATCAATAGAAACATTACGAAATCAGGCAAAGTATAAAGTGAGTGATAGAATTAGACATTTTCAAAAGGGTTGAGTTTGAATATATAAATTAGGAAAAAAACAAATATGTAGTCACCAATAGGATTGACAATTGACAGCATTAGGCAACCTGGACATGGATGTTTTTAGAAATCCATGTTCACTTTCCATTTAGGCTTTGGTACAATCATAAGTGTCACCTTTCCATTTTTTGTCCAGAATATTACTGTGATAATGAGGTGACATGAGTATTTCTTTCACCATTTCTGGGAGCAATATATTGAAGATGTAAAATGAGAATCGGGGGTACAAAGAGGTGTACCCTGTTTCTAGGAACATAGAGAAAAAGCATGAATAGACCATACTGTGAATAAATAATATAACTTTTTTGAACTTTAAATAATGAATTGAACTGATATCTGAAAAATTAAAGGAAATCGTATATTGATATACAATCATTCATTCCAACCAAGTATATATGTAATGGAAATATTTGTGTTTAGGTTTATCATGAAGAGTGTGTGAGTTTTGCTTCAAAATGATTATGGAAATTCAAAATAATGTGTTTGGAAAGAAGTCTCATGAAAAGACCAGTCAAGTAACCCTGACAATACATGTGTTCTGAAGCAAGAAGTGGTGAAAGTTGAAACAAATGCTTATTAATTTGATAACTTGTGGATGAAATGTATATCCTGTGATGTGCAAAAACTGACGAAACAATAATGTACCAGTGTCGAATACAAATGAATGACAAATTACATATCATGTCCCATAGGAGTCTACTTGCATTGATGTTAGACTGGGTCAGTTACTGTAGAAAAATTAGGATTTGTATGCACCATTCACTGAAGTTAGTTTTCAGTACTAGGAAACAAATATGTATTTCAGGTGGATGAATATTTCTGATTATAATCTTGTGAAAAGTGGATTATAAATCCAAATACATGAACATGAATGAATTTAGAGAGTGTATATTAGACACATATATTTCATATTTTGAAAAATTTGGAGAGTATATCTATATCTATATCTATATCTATATATACACACACACACACACACACAACACTCACAGACATTAAAAAGTACCAATATAAATGCCAATCGAAATTCATCAGTAAATATGTATCATCCACAAATGCAAAAATATTTATTTTACTGAACATGAGTTAATGTATAATGTTGTTCTACTAGGACGCTCTCCTATAGGTTGAATTTTCATTTCCAACAGCATTTAGGAGGAGTGAACTCTTCTCACAATTTGTATCTGCCAAGACAGCCACCTCACAAAAATGTACGTGTGATACCTGGTAGGATTCTATATATGCATATAAATATACATGTGTGAATAGGCTACAGAAAAGGGAAACAAGAATTCACATATTTGTTAAGTTTAAAAACACATGGAGAATATTTCAATTAAAATTTGACTAGATTTATAACTCCTACCTTATATAATGCAAATGTCAAGACCAACTATACAACATGTCTCCTCTGAAGTGCTTGTATTTAAATTGTGTTGGGTTAATTTTCTCCATTATATTAGGATGAATAGTCTGAGACTACTAGGTATGGGTTAGTGTCAGGGATTCAGTATTTCGAATGGAAAATTGGAAAATGAATCCAATGTGTATGTAAATATATGCTGCATAGATATCCTCCCGCTCTCATCCAGAACAATGCCTTGACATTACCTTCACCCCAAGTAAGACACAATTAGAGGAGAAGAGTTACAAAATCAGTGAATACATATCTGGAATGGAAAATGCTCAGGAGTTCACAACCTTGGAGGTGGTAGAGCAGTTTCCAAAACTAAGGGACAGGGTAAACACTCCAGGAACATGGAGCTCTGCTGGCCTAAAAACTTTTTGAGAAACTGCCACTGAGTTTTGCACTTGAAATATGTTGTTTTCAGGAGATTTGGCTTCCTCTGTAGTGAGACCATCAAAGCTGGGTCTGCATCTATGTGACCTGGAGGACATGGTTTCTTATTTTCCAATGAACAAGATGAAGCAGTGCTGAATCCTCTCTTTGTAGGTAAACAGAGGCCACTGGGGACTAAGTGTCTCCCCGTGTGGACTGTGATGCCATTTGGTCCTCCTCCAATTTGTGGTTTTTTTGCTGCTGCACTGTGAGTTTGGCATTTGTTTCACGAAATACTAGGAGCTAAACTGGGACACAGTGCTGGAGGGAGTTCTGCCACGTGTGGTGGGTCAGGGTCTGCAAGAGAATGCACCAACTAGGCTCCTATCTCTCACAGCTTGCCCCATTGCCCCCTTGTCCATAACAACCTGATTCTTAGTTTTCCTCTGAAAATTCTCCATATAACAAGATGCCTTTATATATAAGGGTCTGCTGGCTAAACCATGTAAGTTACAAGCGATTTGGAATTCAATGGTAGATCCACATGGCCCTACCACGGATGTTTTAACAAACACCTCACCACCACTGCTCTAGACCCACTACTCAGCAGGCCCCAACTTACTGGCATCTCTGTTCTACACCATTTTCATGAAACTCAGTAAATCAAGGCACTGTCTGGTATACTCATGATGAGCAACAGGACATCCAATGTTTCTCCAGTGCCACCTGGTCATAGGAATTTCAAAAATTTCATGGTATTTATCTAGCCATTTTTCAAGCATGCAGTTGGAGGCACTGTGTGTTTCAGTTCATTCAGCAAACATTAAATGGTGAGTAAGCTCATTTCAATGAAATCTCTGGAGAACTCTCACAGGCACGGCTTCCCAAAGAGTGGACAAAAGGTCACATTAGGCCAGGCCCATTGAGGTCTACAATGTGAGGTCCATGTGTGTTTTGACTCTCAACTATGGCTGCCATTTCTTTAAGAATAAAATCATGTGATATCCTTGCTGAGATTCCCAGGCCTCTGTGGAAATCCACCCGGGGCCTAGGTCTCAGTTTCCAAGAGCGACTTTCATGCGTGGCCTCTTAAAATCCCAACAAAATTCATGGCAATGCTTCTCTGAGTTCAGTTCCAAAACCCAGTCTCTAAGGGGAATCACACCAGAGTTGAAGCCCACGTGGACACAGTCATTTTTTCCAATGCCACACAAATGACCAAAATTAAAACCAAAACACTCCCACATGGCCCTCATCTTATTTCATATAGTCAATCACCTTAACCTCTGGCTGGAGGTTTCCATGAGGGGCGCAGCCCAAGACAGTGTCCAAAATCAGCTCGTTTGCCCCTCATTTGTCTAAAGTCAGGGTAGCCTGGACACCGTTTCTGTGAACCAGGAGTGAACAAATAAGCCTGCCGTTAATACTTCTGTGTTTCCCCAATTTGAGGCCTACTGATTTTAGGTATCAATTCTTTAGGTGATTTAGAGTCATGCAAAAACACAAGCACCTCTGCAGGGCTTTGAAGAACTCATTTGACCCAAAGAATCCCTATTGTCATTGGATGGAGTGCAGGAACCTAACAGAGGAAGGCAAGAGACTTCATCCACAATGAATGAAATTTTTTGCCATTTTGGTTTTGGAAGCTCACATGGGATCATTCTTAAGATCCATCAGGTGCTGAAAATCTAAGTCATAGACACACACAGGCCCAAGAGGCTGATAAAGACACATCCCTTTCCTAAGAAATTAAGCAAAGAGCCACAGGTGAGGCCCATTCATTTCCATTTGAAAACTGTTTTCTTCAGGCTTCACAAAGGGGTGGCCTGAGGCAAAGACCTTCCTGACATTCAGTGCAACACAACAATAAGTAAGCAAAAGGCCCAAAGCAGGGTTTCTGCACTGAGACTTTCTTGGTCACACTGATATCTGAGTTTTCTGAGATGCTTGCCATTCTCTTCAGCTATCCAGTACATGGCCATGTCACAGAGCTTGGAGGTGGTACATATTTTGGACACAAATCCATGAGCCTATTCTGGAGAGTGGCCAGAATTCAGGAAGAAAACAACAACTTAGAAAGATAGCAGGTGTTGCACATCGATAAGACAAGCTGCAGTCAATTCACATATTGGGCAGGATGAATTATGGGAAGATTTATACTAGACAGGACACATCCATTAATGCATTCTCTTTTCTAATGTCTACAACAACGGACACAGTGGGATACACAGAAACAGAAACACTTGCGGTGTCAAATGACTTACTAGAAACTGTCCAGTCCAAACCAAACAAACCGCCTTTCCTATCTATTCTCAGAACATGAGACAAAGCAACAAACCCACACCCACTCCCACAAAGGCACCTCCTTCCCCCAAGTAGGTCTGTGACTATCCGGAGTGTCCTCCGACTGGTGGGCCATACTATGTTCCCATGAAATGGCTTGTCTTCTCTCAGATCTTGTTTCCTTGACCAACTCTGTGAAGATGTCAGGAAAAAGTGGTTAGCCACTACCTGTTTTCTCAGGAAAGGTCCATCTTCAGAGCTCTCCTGGCATTTGGCCATCCTCACATCATTAGGTACCAAGAAAACTGACTCTGTCCTTGGTAAATCCAAACAAGTGAGCCCACTGGGACTGGGACTGGGACTGCCTCTGGGTGCCTGGATTCTTGGATACCAAGTTCAGAGAGTTCCATCACCAAGGAAATGAGGTATGTCACATTCTTTGGAACTGAATGAGGTCACTGCCTTGGCAACCACTTTGTCCTAACACTTGCTTCCAAGGGTAACATAAGATGGAGGTTGCCCCTACTTCCTGTGACACTTTCATAAGATAGAATGTATATCACCATTGGCACCCGGGAACAGCTCTCCACTCAGCCCTGGTTTGGTCCATCTTCTGTACAATAAGAAGAGAGAGAGGCAGATTCAGACACATCCCTTCATCCTGACCAGGTTGTTTGCCATGGAAGATGACTTTTTCTCTCTCAGGTGCTTCATACCTGCCTACAACTTCTCCAGGTATCATTTGTGAATGGACATTTGAGGTTCTCATCAGGTGGAAGGTCCCCAACTTTCCTGTATTGTAAGAACCACTCTGTCCCTGCTCTTCTGTAAAATGATTGAGGGAACAGTGTATACTTGGGGTTAAAAACAGGTTTGATTTGGGTTACGAGTGATTCTGTGTGATGTATAATGGTATTGGGAACCTGCAATATTTACAAGAATATAGAGGTGAAACATAAGTAGGAAAACAGAAATCTAGGTATGATTTGAATCCCAGAAGGGTTTTGCCCTTGATTGGGATACTTAGCTTTGAATGATGTTCTGCAAAGATGCCTCAGATAATTCGATATACAATGGCATAGGACCTTGTACATTGGATGATTGAATTTAGAAGAGAACATCCAGTCAAAAAGGGATATTCAGTAGGATTAGGAAGATAGTCGGTAGGTTTAGGAAGAAGAGTGAGTATAGGATTTGGACCAAAAAGTTCTTTAGCAATAGACTTTCGGTTGTTGAGTGAATGTAAATGTCAGCACATATGAAGAGTCAGTCACTATGTTGAACTGGGGAAAATATGTAGAAAAGCAGATATCAATAGAAACATTACGAAATCAGGCAAAGTATAAAGTGAGTGATAGAATTAGACATTTTCAAAAGGGTTGAGTTTGAATATATAAATTAGGAAAAAAACAAATATGTAGTCACCAATAGGATTGACAATTGACAGCATTAGGCAACCTGGACATGGATGTTTTTAGAAATCCATGTTCACTTTCCATTTAGGCTTTGGTACAATCATAAGTGTCACCTTTCCATTTTTTGTCCAGAATATTACTGTGATAATGAGGTGACATGAGTATTTCTTTCACCATTTCTGGGAGCAATATATTGAAGATGTAAAATGAGAATCGGGGGTACAAAGAGGTGTACCCTGTTTCTAGGAACATAGAGAAAAAGCATGAATAGACCATACTGTGAATAAATAATATAACTTTTTTGAACTTTAAATAATGAATTGAACTGATATCTGAAAAATTAAAGGAAATCGTATATTGATATACAATCATTCATTCCAACCAGGTATATATGTAATGGAAATATTAGTGTTTTGGTTTATCATGAAGAGTGTGTGAGTTTTGCTTCAAAATGATTATGGAAATTCAAAATAATGTGTTTGGAAAGAAGTCTCATGGAAAGACCAGTCAAGAAACCCTGACAATACATGTGTTCTGAAGCAAGAAGTGGTGAAAGTTGAAACAAATGCTTATTAATTTGAGAACTTGTGGATGAAATGTATATCCTGTGATGTGCAAAAACTGACGAAACAATAATGTACCAGTGTCGAATACAAATGAATGACAAATTACATATCATGTCCCATAGGAGTCTACTTGCATTGATGTTAGACTGGGTCAGTAACTGTAGAATAATTAGGATTTGTATGCACCATTCACTGAAGTTAGTTTTCAGTACTAGGAAACAAATATTTATTTCAGGTGGATGAATATTTCTGATTATAATCTTGTGAAAAGTGGATTATAAATCCACATACATGAACATGAATGAATTTAGAGAGTGTATATTAGACACATATATTTCATATTTTGAAAAATTTGGAGAGTATATCTATATCTATATCTATATCTATATATACACACATACACACACACACACACACAACACTCACAGACATTAAAAAGTACCAATATAAATGCCAATCGAAATTCATCAGTAAATATGTATCATCCACAAATGCAAAAATATTTATTTTACTGAACATGAGTTAATGTATAATGTTGTTCTACTAGGACGCTCTCCTGTAGGTTGAATTTTCATTTCCAACAGCATTTAGGAAGAGTGAACTCTTCTCACAATTTGTATCTGCCAAGATAGCCACCTCACAAAAATGTACGTGAGATACCTGCTAGAATTCTATATATGCATATAAATATACATGTGTGAATAGGCTACAGAAAAGGGAAACAAGAATTCACATATTTGTTAAGTTTAAAAACACATGGAGCATATTTCAATTAAAATTTGACTAGATTTATAACTCCTACCTTATATAATGCAAATGTCAAGTCCAACTATACAACATGTCTCTGGAGAACCTTTGGATGTCCTGTTGTTTATCATGAGTATACTAGACAGTGCCTTGATTGACTGTGTTTCATGAAAATGATCTAGAACAGACATGCCAGTAAGTTGGTGCCTGCTGAGTAGTGTGCCTAGAGCAGTGGTGTGTATGTGTGTCATAATACATCTCTGATGTGGCCATATGGATTTGCCATTGGCTTCCAAATGGCTTGTGACAGACATGGTGAGGCCAGCAGACACTAATATGTAAGGGCGTCTTGTTATATGGAGAGGTTTCATGGCAATGTTAAGAATCAGGTTGCAATAGACAAGGGAAAAAGCTATGTGGGATAGAAGCCTTGTTGGTGCATTCTCCTGCAGACCCTGACCCACCACATGTGGCAGAACTCCATCCTGCACTGTGTCCCTTTTGAACTCCTTGTATTTCGTGAAGCAAATACCAAACTCCCAATGCAGGAGAAAGAAAAACCATGAAAAAGTGGACGATGACCAAATGGCTTCACAGCCCAGATGGGGAGAGACTTAGCACGCACTGGTCACATTTTACTTAAAAGAGAGAATTCACCACTGCTGCCTCATGTTCATTAGAAAATAAGAAACCATGTCCTCCAGGTCACATAGAATCAGACCCAGCTTTGATGGTCTCACGACAAAGGAAGCTAAAGCTCCTGAAAACAACATATATTTCAAGTGCCCAACCTCAGAGGCAGTTTATCAAGAAGTCCTTTAGGCCAGCAGAGCTCCATGTTTGTGGAGTTTTTAACCTGTCCCTTACTTATGGAAACTTCTCTACCACATCCAAGGTTGTGAACTCATGAGCATTTTCCATTCCAGTTATATATTCACAGATTTTATAACTCTTCTCCACTAATTGTGTCTTACTTGGGGCCAAGGTAATGTCAAGGCATTGTTCTGGATGAGAGAGGGAAAATATTTTGTGTAGCACATATTTGATAGACATTGGATTCTTTTTCCTATTTTCCATTCAAAATACTGAATCCCTGACACTAACACATACCCTACTAGACTCTGACTACTAATCCTAATATGATGGAGAAAAATAACCCAAATAGAACAGAAATACAAGCAGGTCAGAGGAGGCATGGTCTATTTTTGAACTTTTCTTTTGCATAATAAATGGTAGGTGTTATAAATCTAGTGAATTTTTATTTGGAATAGTTTTTCATGTGTTTTTAAAATTAACAAATATGTGAATCCCTGCCTCCCTTTCTCTGTAGCCTATACAGCACATGTATTTTTATATGTACATATAGAATCCTACCTGGTATCACACGTACATTTTTGTGAGGTTGCTGACTCGGCAGATATAAATTGTGTGAAGAGACTACCCCTCTTAAACGCTGTTGGAACTAAAAATTCAACCTATGGGTGAGCTTCCTAGTACAACAACATTATACATAATTCCATGTTCAGTAAAGTATATATTTTTGCATCAGTAGATGTTATATATTTCATTATAAATTTCATTTGGCATATATTGCTACTTTTTTATGTTTCTCTGTGTGTTTTTTTGGTATATATATATATATATATATATATATATATATATATATATATTCTCCTGATTTGTCAAAACATGAAATATATGTGTCTTATATACACTCTCTACATTCATACATTCATTCATGTTCATGCATGAGGAAATATAATCAACTTTTCTCAAGATTATTATTGGAAATATTCATTCACCTGAAATACATATTTGTTTCCTTGTACTGACAACTCACTTTTGTGAATGGTGCATACAAATCCTAATAATTCTACAGTATCTGAACCAGTTTAACATCAATGCAAGTAGATTCCTATGGGACATGATGTGTATTTTGACGTTCATTTATATTCAACACTGCTACATTAATATTTCTGCAGTTTTTGCACATCATAGGATATATATTTCATCCACAAGTTCACAAATTTATAGGTATTTTTTCACTTTTAATCATTTCCTGCTTCAGAACACATGTATTCCTCCCGGTTTCTTGAAGGGTCTTTTCATGAGACTTCTCTGCAAACACATTTTTTTTTAATTTCATAATCAGTTTTGAAGCAAAACTCACACACTTTTCATGATAAACCATAAATCTAATATCACCATTAGAAGCATAACTGTTTGGAATGGATGATTGTATATCAATATTAGGTTTCCTGTATATTTTCAGAAATCAATTCAATCCATTATTTAAAGTTCGAACCAGTTATATTATTTATTCACAGTATGGTCTATTCATGCATTATCTCTATATTCATAGGCACAAGGTACACCTATTTGTACCCCCAATTAATTTATACATCTTCAAAATATTGCTTTCCTACATATTTTACCCAGTTCATCATTGTGACTGACTCTTCACATGTGCTGACATTTACATTCACTCTCTACCTGAAACCCTATTGCTAAAGAACTTTTGGTCCAAATCCTATACTCACTCTTTTATCTAAACCTACCGACTATTTTCCTAATCCTACCGAATATCCCTTTTTGACTGGATGTTCTCTTCCACATTCAATCATCCAAATTAGAAGGTCCTATGCCATAGTATATTGATTTAACTGAGACAACTGTGCAGGACATAAATCAATGCTAAGTACCCCAATCAAGGCCCAATGCCCTTCTGGGCTTCAAAACTTACCTAGATTTCTATTTTCATACTTATATTTCACCTATATATTCTTATAAATATCGCAGGTTCCTAATACAAATATTCATTCCAGAGAATGATTCCTAACCCAAATTGAACATGTTTTTAACCCTAACCATACACTTTTCCCTCAATCTAATTTTACAGAAGAGCAGGACAGAGTTGGTCTTACAATACAGGAATATAGGCGATCTTCCAGCTGCTGAAAACCTAAAAGGTCCATGCTGAAATGATCCTTGGAGAAGATTTAGGCAGCAATGAAGGACATGAGAGAGCAAAAGTCATCTTCCATGGCAAACAACCTGGTCAGGTTGATGGGATGTGTCTGAATTAGCCTCTCTCTTCCCAATGTAGAGAAGATGGACCAAACCATGCCTGTGTGGAGAGCTGTTCCCCGGTGCCTATGATTGATATACCATTCTAACATATGAATGAGTCACAGCAAGTAGAGGCAGCCTCCATCTTTGGGAACCATGTAAGCAACTGTTAAAACAAAGTGGTTTCCAAGGCAGTGACTTCATTCAGATCTTGAAGAAAGTGACATCACCTTACAGTTTGGTAATGAAAGTCTGTGATCTTGGGATCCAGGAAACCAGGCACACAAGTCAAACCCACTCCATGTCCCAGTGGGCTAACTTGTTTGGATTTAACAAGACAGAGTCACTCTTTCTTTGTACCTACTGATGTGAGGACAGCCAAATGCCTGGAAACTATGAAGACTGGCCTTTCCAGAGAAAGCAGGTAGTTTCTCACCATGGGCTCCTGACAACTTCACAGAGTTGGCCAAAGAGACCAGATTGGAGACAGGACACGCCATTTTGGGGGAATATAGTATGGCCCACAAGTCAGAGGACACTCCGGATAGTCACAGACCTACTTGGGGAAAGGAGGTGACTTCTTGGGTGTGAGTGTGAGTTTGTGGTTTTGTCTCATGTTCTGAGAATAGTTAGGAAAGCTGGTTTGTTTGTTTTGGAGTGGACTGTGTCTAGTAAGTCCTTTGACAAGGTGAGTGTTTCTGTGTCTATATATCATACTGTGTCCCTGATTGTAGATATTAGAAAAGAGAATGCAACAATGGATGTGTCCTGTCTACGAGAAAGCTTCAAAGCATTCATCCTGTGCAATTTATGAATGGACTGCAGGTTGCCGTATGGATGGGCAACTCCTGCCATCTTTCTAAATTCCTGTTTTCTTCCTGAATTCTGGACACACTCCAGAATACGCTCATGATTTTGTGTCCAAGATATGTACCACCTCCATCTCTGTGACATGGCCATGTACTGGATAGCTGATGGGAATGGCGAGTATCTCAGAAAACTCAGATATCAGTATGCCCAAGAAAGTCTCAGTGGAGAAACCCTGCTTTGGGCCTTTTGCTTACCTATTCTGTTGCCATGAATGTCAGGAAGGTCTTTGCCTCAGGCCACACTTTGTGAAGCCTGCAGAAAATAGTTTTCAAATGGAAAAGAATGGTCATTACCTGTGCCTCTTTGCTTAATTGCTTTGGAAATGGATGTTTCTGAATCAGCCTCTCGGCCCTATGTGAGGCTGTGCTTAGATTCACAGCACATGATGGGTCTAAAGAAAAATCCCATGTGTGCATCCCAAACCAAAATGGACAAAAGAGCTGTCAGAGTGGTTCTTACAATACAGGAAAGTTGGGGACCTTCCACCTGATGAGAACCTCAAATGTCCATGCACAAATGATACCTGGAGAAGTTGTATGCAGGTATGAAGCACCTGAGAGAGCAAAAGTCATCTTCCATGGCAAACAACTGGTCAGGATGAAGGGATGTGTCTGAATCTGAATCTCTCTCTTCTTATTGTAGAGAAGATGGACCAAACCAGGCCTGAGTGGAGAGCTGTTCCCGGGTGCCAATGGTTGATATACATTCTACCTTATGAAAGTGTCACAGGAAGTAGGGGCAACCTCCATCTTATGTTACCCTTGGAAGCAACTGTTAGGACAAAGTGGTTGCCAAGGCAGTGATCTCATTCAGTTCCAAAGAATGTGACATACCTCATTTCCTTGGTGATGGAACTCTCCGAACTTGTATCCAAGAAGCCAGGCACCCAGATGCAGTCCCAGTCCCAGTCCCAGTGGGCTCACTTGTTTGGATTTACCAAGGACAGAGTCAGTTTTCTTGGTACCTAATGATGTGAGGATGGCCAAATGCCAGGAGAGCTCTGAAGATGGACCTTTCCTGAGAAAACAGGTAGTGGCTAACCACTTTTTCCTGACATCTTCACAGAGTTGGTCAAGGAAAGAAGGTCTGAGAGAAGACAGGCCATTTCTGGGGAACATAGTATGGCCCACCAGTCAGAGGACACTCCGGATAGTCACAGACCTACTTGGGGGAAGGAGGTGCCTTTGTGGGAGTGGGTGTGGGTTTGTTGTTTTGTCTCATGTTCTGAGAATAGATAGGAAAGGCGGTTTGTTTGGTTTGGAGTGGACAGTTTCTAGTAAGTCATTTGACACGGCGAGTGTTTCTGTTTCTGTGTATCCCACTGTGTCTGATGTTGTAGACATTAGAAAAGAGAATGCATTAATGGATGTGTCCTGTCTAGTATAAATCTTCCCATAATTCATCCTGCTCAATATATGAATGGACTGCAGCTTGTCTTATCGATGTGCAACACCTGCTATCTTTCTAAGTTGTTGTTTTCTTCCTGAATTCTGGCCACTCTCCAGAATAGGCTCATGGATTTGTGTCCAAAATATGTACCACCGCCAAGCTCTGTGACATGGCCATGTAATGGATAGCTGAAGAGAATGGCGAGCATCTCAGAAAACTCAGATATCAGTGTGACCAGAGAAATCTCAGTGCAGAAACCCTGCTTTGGGCCTTTTGCTTACTTATTGTTGTGTTACACTGAATGTCAGGAAGGTCTTTGCATGAGGCCACCCCTTTGTGAAGCCTGAAGAAAACAGTTTTCAAATGGAAATGAATGGGCCTCACCTGTGGCTCTTTGCTTAATTGCTTTGGAAAGAGATGTGTCTTTATCAGCCTTTGGACTTGTGTCTGCCTGTGACTTAGATTCTCAGCACCTGATGCATCTTAAGAATGATCCCATGTGAGCTTCCAAAACCAAAATGGCAAAAAATATCATTCATTGTGGATGAAGTCTCTTGCCTTCCTCTGTTAGGTTCCTGCACTCCATCAAATGAGAATAGGAATTCTTTGGGTCAAATGAGTTCTTCGAAGCCCTGCAGAGGTGCTTGTGTTTTCGCATGACTCTAAATCACCTAAAGAATTGATACCTAAAATCAGTAGGCCTGAAATTGGAGAAACAAAGAAGTATTAAAGGCAGGCTTATTTGTTCACTCCTGGTTCACAGAAACGGTGTCCAGGCTACCCTGACTTTAGACAAATGAGGGGCAAACGAGCTGATTTTGGACACTGTCTTGGGCTGCGCCCCTCATGGAAACCTCCAGCCAGAGGTTAAGATGATTGACTATATGGAATAAGATGAGGGCCATGTGGGAGTATTTTGGTTTTGATTTTGGTCATTTGTGTGGCATTGGAAAAAATGACCGGGTACACGTGGGGTTGAACTCTGGTGTGATTCCTATTAGAGACTGGGTTTTGGAAATGAACTCAGAGAAGCATTGCCATGAATTTTGTTGGGATTTTAAGAGGCCACGCATGAAAGTCGCTCTTGGAAACTGAGACCTAGGCCCCGGGTGGATTTCAACAGAGGACTGGAAATCTCAGCAAGGATTTCACATGATTTTATTCTTAAAGAAATGGCAGCCATAGTTGAGAGTCAAAACACACATGGACCTCACATTGTAGACCTCAATGGGCCTGGCCTAATGTGACCATTTGTCCACTCTTTGGGAAGCCGTGCCTGTGAGAGTTCTCCAGAGATTTCATTGAAATGAGCTTCCTCACCATTTAATGTTTGCTGAATGAACTGAAATCCACAGTGCCTCCAACTTCATGCTTGAAAAATGGCTAGATAAATACCATGAAATTTTTGAAATTCCTATGACCAGGTGGCACTGGAGAAACATTGGATGTCCTGTTGCTGATCATGATTATACCAGACAGTGCCTTGACTTACTGAGTTTCATGAAAATGGTGTAGAACAGAGATGCCAGTAAGTTGGAGCCTGCTGAGTAGTGGGTCTAGAGCAGTGGTGGGGAGGTGTTTGATAAAACATCCATGGTAGGGCCATGTGGATATACCATTGGATTCCAAATGGCTAGTAACTGACATGGTGCAGCCAGCAGACCCTTATATGGAAAGGCATATTGTTATATGGAGAGTTTTCAGAGGAAAATTAAGAATCAGGTTGATATGGACAAGGGGGCAATGGGGCAAGCTGTGAGAGATAGGAGCCTAGTTGGTGCATTCTCTTGCAGACCCTGACCCACAACACGTGACAGAACTCCCTCCAGCACTGTGTCCCAGTTTAGCTCCTAGTATTTCGTGAAACAAATACCAAACTCACAGTGCAGCAGCAAAAACACCACAAAAAGTGGAAGAGAACCAAATGGCTTCACAGTCCACACGGGGAGACACATAGTCCCCAGTGGCCTCAGTTTACCTACAAAGAGAGGATTCAGCACTGCTTCATCTAGTTCATTGGAAATAAGAAACCATGTCCTCCAGGTCACATAGATGCAGACCCAGCTTTGATGGTCTCACTACAAAGGAAGCCAAATCTCCTGAAAACAACATATTTCAAGTGCAAAACTCAGTGGCAGTTTCTCAAAAAGTTTTTAGGCCAGCAGAGCTCCATGTTCCTGGAGTGTTTACCCTGTCCCTTAGTTTTGGAAACTGCTCTACCACCTCCAAGGTTGTGAACTCCTGAGCATTTTCCATTCCAGATATGTATTCACTGATTTTGTAACTCTTCTCCTCTAATTGTGTCTTACTTGGGGTGAAGGTAATGTCAAGGCATTGTTCTGGATGAGAGCGGGAGGATATTTGTGCAGCATATATTTACATACACATTGGATTCATTTTCCAATTTTCCATTCGAAATACTGAATCCCTGACACTAACCCATACCTAGTAGACTCAGACTATTCATCCTAATATAATGGAGAAAATTAACCCAACACAATAGAAATACAAGCACTTCAGAGGAGACATGTTGTATTGTTGGACTTGACATTTGCATTATATAAGGTAGGAGTTATAAATCTAGTCAAATTTTAATTGAAATATTCTCCATGTGTTTTTAAACTTAACAAATATGTGAATTCTTGTTTCCCTTTTCTGTAACCTATTCACACATGTATATTTATATGCATATTTAGAATCCTAGCAGGTATCACACGTACATTTTTGTGAGGTGGCTGTCTTGGCAGATACAAATTGTGAGAAGAGTTCACTCCTCCTAAATGCTGTTGGAAATGAAAATTCAACCTATAGGAGAGTGTCCTAGTAGAACAACATTATACATTAACTCATGTTCAGTAAAATAAATATTTTTGCATTTGTGGATGATATATATTTCCTGATGAATTCGATTATCATTTATATTGGTACTTTTTAATGTCTGTGAGTGTTGTGTGTGTGTGTTTGTGTGTGTGTGTGTGTATATATATAGATATAGATATAGATATAGATATAGATATAGATATACTCCAAATTTTTCAAAATATGAAATATATGTGTCTAATATACACTCTCTAAATTCATTCATGTTCATGTATGTGGATTTATAATCCACTTTTCACAAGATTATAATCAGAAATATTCATCCACCTGAAATACATATTTGTTTCCTAGTACTGAAAACTAACTTCAGTGAATGGTGCATACAAATCCTAATTATTCTACAGTAACTGACCCAGTCTAACATCAATGCAAGTAGACTCCTATGGGACATGATATGTAATTTGTCATTCATTTGTATTCGACACTGGTACATTATTATTTCTTCAGTATTTGAACATCATAAGATATACGTTTGCCAAGGCAGTGACCTCATTCAGTTCCAAAGAATGTGACATACCTCATTTCCTTGGTGATGGAACTCTCTGAAATTTGTATCCAAGGAGCCAGGCACCCAGAGGCAGTCCCAGTCCCAGTCCCAGTGGGCTCACTTGTTTCGATTTACCAAAGATAGAGTCAGTCATTCTTGGTACCTACTGAAGTGAGGATTACCAAATGCCTGGAGAGCATGAATAGGGAGCTTTCCTGAGAAAGCAGGTAGTGGCTCTCCACTTTTTCCTTACAACTTTACAGAGTTGGCCAAGGAAAACAGATCTGAGAGAGGACAGGCCATTTCGGAAGAACAGAGTATGGCCACCAGTCAGAGGACACTCTGGTTAGTCATACACCTATGGGGAAGGAGGTGCCTTTTTGGGAGTGGGTGTGGGTTTCTGGTTTGTCTCATGTTCTGAAAATAGGTAGGAATGGCGGTTTGTTTGTTTTGGAGTGAACTGTTTCCGGTAAGTCGTTTGAAGAGGTGAGTGTTTCCATGTCTGTGTATCCCACTGTGCCTGTGGTAGTAGACATGAGAAAAGAGAATGCAGCAATGGATGTGTCATGTCTAGTATAAAGCTTCCCAGCATTCACCCTGCCCAATTTATGAATGGAGTGTGGCTTGCCTTATGCACGGGCAACACCTAATACCTTCCTAAGTCCCTGTTTTCTTCCTGAATTCTGGCCACTCTCTAGAATAGGCTCATGGTTATGTGTCCAAGATATGTACCAAATCCAAGGTCTTTGACATGGCCATGTACTGGATACCTGAATGGAATGGCCCGCATCTCAGAAAACTCAGATATCAGTGTGACCAGGAAAGTCTCAGTGGAGATACCCTGCTTTGGGCCTTTTGCTTACCTATTGTTCTGTTGCCCTGAATATCAGGAAGGTCTTTGTCTCATGCAACCCCTTTGTTAAGCCTGAAGAAAACAGTTTACAAATGGAAATGAATGTGCATCACCTATGGCTCTTTGCTTAATTTCATTGGAAAAGGATGTGTCTGATTCAGGCCCTTTGCCCTGTTTTAGGCTGTGACTTAGATTCTCAGCACCTGATGGATGTAAAGAAAGATCCCATATGTGCATCTAAACCAAAATGGAAAAACGTTCAATCAATGTGCATGAATTATATTGCCTTCCTTTGTTAGGTTTCTGAAATCCATCATGTCAGAATAGGGATCCTTTGGGTGAAATGAGTTCTTCAAATCTCTGCAGAGGTGCTTGGCTTTTCTCATGACTCCAATTCACAAAAAGAATCTAGACCCCACAGTCAGAGAGCCTCAAATTGGAGAAGCGAAGCAGTATTAAGGGCAGGCCTATTTGATCACTCCTGGTTCACAGGAAGGGTGTCCAAGCCACCCTGTCATTCGGCAAATGAGGGGCAAGGGAGCTTATTTTGGACACTGTCTTGGGATGTGCCTCTCATGAAAACCTCCATCCAGATGTTATGATGAGTATCTTTATGGTAGAAGATGAGGGCCATGTAGGAGTGTTTTGGTTATAATTGTGGTCATTTGTGTGGCAGTTGGAAGAGATGACTGGGTCCACCTGGGCATGAATTCTGCTGTGATTCCCCTTAGAGACTGAGTTCTGGAACTGACCTCAGAGAAGTATTGACATGAATTGTGTTGGGATTTTAGGAGGCCAGGAATGAGAGTTGCCATTGGAACCTGGGATCAAGGCCCAGAGTGGCTTTCCACAGAACACTGGGAATCACAGCCAGGATATTACATGATTTTATTCTGAAAGACTTGGCAGGCATAATTGAGATTCAAAACACACTTGGACCTTGCTTTGTAGACCTCAATGGGCCTGGCTTCATGTGACTTTTTGGCCACTCTTTGGGTAGACTTACCTGTGAGAGTGCTCCAGAGATTTCCCTGAAATTAGCTTCCTCACCATTTAATGGTTCCTGAATGAATTGAAACCAACATTGCCTCCAAATGCATCTGTGAAAAAATGCTAGATAATTACCATGAAATTTTAGAAATTCCGATGACCAGCTGGCACTGGAGGACCTTTGATGTCCTGTTGATGATCATGAGTATACCAGACAGGGCCTTGATTGACTGGGTTTCATGAAAATGGTGTAGAACAGAGATGCCAGTAAGTTGGGGCCTGGTAAGTAGTGGGCCTAGAGCTGTGTTATGCAAATGTGTGATAAAACATCTGTGGTGGGGCCATGTGGATCTTCCATTGGCTTCCAAATGGCTGTGACTGACATGGTGCAACCATCACACCCATATATGTAAAGGCATATTTTTATATGGAGAGGTTTCAGAGCAATGTTCAGTATCATGTTGCTATTGTCAAGGGGGCAAGCTACTTGAGATAGAACCCTGGTTGGTGCATTCTCCTGGAGACCCTGCCAACCACACCTGACAGAACTCCCTTCAGCACTGTGTCCCATTTGAACTCATTGTATTTCATGAAGCAAATACCAAACTCCCAGTGCAGCAGCAAGAAACACCACGAAAATTGGAGGATGACCATTGGTTTCACAGTCCACACGGGAAGACCCTTAGCCCTCAGTGGCCAAAGTTTACCTACAAAAAGAGAATTCATCACTGCTGCCTCATTTTTATTTGAAAATAAGTAACCATTTTATCCAGGTCACATAGATTCAGATCCAGCTTTGATGGTTTCACTACAAATAAAGCTAAAGCTCCTGACAACAACATATATTTCAAGTGCCCAACCTCAGAGGCAGATTCTCAAAAAGTCTTTTGGCCAGCAGAGCTCCATGTTTGTGGAGTGTTTACCCTGTCTCTTACTTTTGGAAACTCCTCTACCACCTCCAAAGATGTGAAATCTGGAGCATTTTCCATTCTAGATATGTATTCACAGATTTTCTAACTCTTCTCCTCTAATTGTGTCTTACTTGGGGCGAAGGTAATGTCAAGGCATTGTTCTGGAGGAGAGTGGGAAGATTTTTCTGTAGCATATATTTGCATACACATTGGATTCAGTGTCCTATTTTCAATTCAAAATACTGAATACCTGACTCTATCCCATACCCTACCAGACACTGACTACTAATCCTAATATGATGGAGAAAAATAACCCATAAAGAATAGAAATACAAGCAGTTCAGAGTAGGCATGGTGTATAGATGGACTTGCCTTTTGCATGATACAGAGTTGGAGTTATAAATCTAGTCAATTGTTTGTTGAAATAGTTGTCCTTGTATTTTTAAGGTTAACAAATATGTGAATTCCTGTCTCCCTTTCTCTGTATTCTTATATGCACATATAGATTCCTATCTGGTACCACACGTACATTCTTGTGAGGTGGCTGACTTGGCAGATACAAATTGTTAGAAGAGATCACTCCTACTAAACCCTGTTGGAACTGAATATTCAACCTATGGGTGAGCTTGCTAGTTGAACAGCATTATACATAAATCCATGTTCAATAAAATGAATATTTTTAGATCTGTGGATGGTATATATTTTATAATGAATTTTGATTGACATATATATTGCTACTTTTTTGTCTGTGTGTTTGTTTTATGTATATGTATATATATGTATATATATATATGTATATATATATATATATATATATATATATATATATATACACTCTCCAGATTTTTCAAAATATGAAATATATGTGTCTTATATTCACTCCCTAAATTCATTCATGTTCATGTATGTGGATTTATAATCAACTATTCACAAGATTATTCTCAAAATATTCATCCACCTGAAATTTGCCCAATGCTCTCAAATGTCAATCCTATTTGTGACTACATATTTGTTTCTTCCTAAGATTATATATTTAAACTCAACCCTGTTCAAAATGTCTAATCCTATCACACACTTTATACTTTGCCTGATTTTGTAATGTCTCTATTGATATATGCTTTCCTACATATTTTCCCCACTTCATCATTGTGACTGACTCTTCACTTGTGCTGACATTTACATTCACTCTCTAATGAAATCCTATGGCTAATAAAATTTTGTTCCAGATCTTATACTCACCCTTCTTCCTAAACTTACTGACTATCTTCCTAATGCTACAGACTATCCCTTTTTGACTGGATGTTCTCTTCTACATTCAATCATCCATGTAAACGTGGTGCGAGCTTCAGAGGAGGAGACTACCAACAGGCTATCTCATGCAACATCAAAGGGTTTACTGGGTGTCCAGAATACTTGGGTTCAGAGCTCACCTGAATAGAGCAGATAGCCCTGAGAATAGCTGAAGTAGAGCTTATATACTTTCCCTGGAGAGAGAAGGGAGGGAATTGTATTGATGGGTCAGGGCGAGTGGGCGGTTTGCATGCAACTGGGAGAGGGAGTACATTCTGCAATTTGGCAGCTGGGGATAGAACATTCTGGGAACAAGTTTTGCAAACATTTCTCAAGATTTCAACAGTGTTCTGTTAAGCATACAGAAAAACAAGATGTGACAAGTACCTATTTTATTAATATTTCATTCCCCACTTCTTCTTCTGGCTAATTTTAATCATAAAAATGATCATTGGAGGGTGTCACATTCAATGTCTGCTAGTGGGGTATTACCATAAGTTTAACTCCTCCAATTTGAGCCTGGAGAAAAGACATTAAACGGTTGAGCAAACAGGGTTTTATAGTTAGCAATAATATGAGGATTATTATTGGACCGGCCAGGGTTGATAAAAACGTAGTTAACCAGGGGGACTTTGTGAACCAAGACTCAAGCCACCCTTTTGGGCCCTCTCTCACTTGTTGATGCTCTTCAAGGTGTCTTTTAAATTTACTCATAGATTTTATTACGACTCCAGTATAGTCAGCATAAAAACAACATTCTTCCCTCAATGCAGCTCAAAGGCCCCCTTCTCTAATGAAGAGGAGGTCCAACCCTCAACTGTTCTGTAAAACAACTTCAGAGAGAGAGGTTAAAGTTTCATGCAAAGCCCTGAAGGAGGTTTCTAATATCTTACTTTTGCTCTATTGCTGCTTCTAATTGGGTCATCTTTTGTGTCCCATGGACAATGCCACTGGTTCCTCTGCCCACCCGTGCAGCAACTCCTATTCCGAATAGGATGGCTAAAGTGAGGGATATATGTTCCCAGTGGAACCGGTTGTATGCCCCCCCTGTTTGATTCTCAAATGAACCTGCGTCATGATAGAGCACTCTGAGAAACATCTGCACCATTACACAATTTATCACATATCTTGATCATTTCATGAAAACATAAACGATGTTTAAGTATATAGAATTATGCTGTTGTAGGCACTGACAAAGCAAGGCACCTAAGATAGCACTCAAGAGAGGGAAACAGTCCTATTTGGTTGCAACCGGATTCAGAGGGCATTGCTTATATTGTAATCAATTAATCCCCTGAAACTCAAGTTTAGGTAGTTTCAGAAATTTGTACCCAACATATAAGGGATGGGGCTCAGAAGTTCACAGTCTTCAGAAGTTTAAAAAAGCAGTATTTGTTTCTGTTTTTCCTTCTGTTCTAGGCAAGTTAACTTTTCAAGGACACCTGGGAGGAGGAGATCTTTTTCTTTCCTTTCTTATTTTCCCCCTGCCAGCTGTTACCATGGAGCCCGGTTGGTAATTTCTTTATCTTAGAAATGTAGCCATCTCTGTGAAGCCCCAGCTGAAGGCCAGAGGACTTGTTCACATATTTTGTGAAAAACTAGTTAGGGGTTGTCTAGCTTAGAAGTACTGAGATTTTTAGCCAGTGGCCAAGTAGAACAGGGCAATACAAAAGAGAAAGTTTATCTACATTAAAGTCTTTTTTGGGACTGTTTTGCTGAAAGTTCAAAACTCAGCCATGGTGAAGACTTCTGAAGAAGGTTATTTAAGACTTTTCTGTGGGCCTGGTACAGAGGGGGAAAGACGGGGAAGGTGGGGCTGAGAGCACCTCCGAGGATCTGAGAATGAGGGAAAAGAGAGATCTAAAAGAATAATGCGAAAGGGTATTGGGAATTTCCTAGCAGCAAACTTGAGCAGTAGATCAGGTAGAGCAGAGTGAAAGACGGGAGTGAGGATCCCAAAATCCTGTGAGGGACTTTAAATTTTAGTAACCTGTTTTCAGTGATGACAAAGTAACTTTAAAGGCCAATTATATTACATCTTGGATAAGGGTCTCAGGGCTCTCCTCAGCTCGTTTGAGCATTGGGTTAGCTGGTAAGAGGACCTGGTGGGACCCGGTGAGGGCACTGACAGGAGATGAGAGGAATGAGTCGGTGGAGCGTTTCCTATGTACCTGCTACCTCAGCAAGGGGGCGATGGTCTGAGAACTGGTGGAGCTTTGGGTTTCTGATCTAGTTATTGGAGGGGAAAAATCAAGTTGCTGAGATGGGAGTGACATCAGAGGGTCTGGAGCAGAAGGCTGAGGATAATGATCTATTGGAGAAGCATAGTTCAGGATGTGAGTGAGGGAGGGAAAAGGCTTCCACATAGAGGAATTTCCTTTCACTCTTTTGAGCACTTGCAGAAGTTAAAAAGGTCACGCAAAATTTGAGGATCTAGAGACCCCTCTGGGTGCCATAGTTTTTGGTTGTCTAATTGGTAATGTGGCCAATGCTCTGTACTGAATTTGATGAATAATTGGGGTTCCATCAGGCAGCCCCTGTATGCACACATTCCCATGACATACAGAAAAAGTCGGCTTTTCCCCCACACAGCCATTACTCTTTGTGGCTTTGATAGTCTGCCAGGCAAACTTAGTAATCTAGACTAGCCAACCTGCATCTGGCTCGCCTGTCCCTACATCCATAATGTTTGTTTCTATTATCTATGGTACAGAAGGGATTTAATGGTAATTTAGTGGGATCCTCTTCATCAGGGATATCACAATAGGAAATACCTATAGCCAGCTAACAAATGTCTGGGTGGAGAGATGGCCACCAGGTCCCTAAGGGGGCTGTATGCGAGATAGACCATACTTCTTTTCCAGTAGGATTTGTGATCAGCCATCACTGCTTAATGGGCTGATGAGGGTTAGGACTACTTGTAGCCAAGGGGAGAGTATATAACCTTATTCACATTGCGAGTACACAATTTGAAACTGTTACCAGTCTTTTTCAGTTTCCAGAAAGATTCTGTACAGGCAGGAGGCTTGAGATGAGAGGTATGGATCCAGGAAGTGATTCTGTTTACGTTTACCACTGTAGGTGTTATAATAGCACCTGGTATGGTCCTTTTCAGCGGGGTACCAGGGATGACACCTGATATCATCTTACATAGATGAAATCTCTTACTTGATATGGATGTGGAATCCCCTGGTTCCCAGTTGGGTAGGCAGTGGCCAGCTGTTTTCACAGGTATTACTGAGTTCTTTCAAGATCTTTAAGTCTGTCAAGCAAGGGGGTGTGGAAAGGATCTTTAGGTCTTACAGTTGGGCTTAGGTCCCCTACTGGAGGAGGGCCACCATAAAGAATTTCACACGTGGTAAGGTTACTCAAAGAAACAAAGGGATTTTTTCTTGCATGAAACATTGCATAAGGCAGGAGCATAGTCCAATCTTATGCTGGTCTCTAAGCTTAATTTCGTTAAGGTCTCTTTAATGGTTCTATTCATTCTTTCTACTTGTCTTGAACTCTGTGGTCTATAAGCACAATTTAACTTCCAATTAATCCCCAGGTTTCTGGCTAACCCCTGACTTACCTGGGTCATGAACATTGGTCCATTGTCAGATCCTATTACCGGCTTAGCTTCCTCCAATGGTAGAGAGGCTTAGTCAGCAGCAGCGGAATCACTTAGAGTGTGTTGTGTGTTAGGGGACGAGGGCAGGGGATAAGGAGGGGGAGAAGAGTCCAGTAGAGTCAAATCTGTGACTCAGGGAGAACAGAGGGTGGAGGAGGAGGAGGTTGAGAGGGTTTGAGAGATCATGGGGGAAGGAGTAGGAGCAGAGGTAGGGGCAAGGAAAGGCTTCACCCATGGAGGAGGAGATTTGCAGAGGTCCTGCCAAGTTAAGATATATGGCTGTTGATCCGGATGGCTATGTGGCGCTGGCTGAAAGACAATACCTCTGACTTTTTAAATTAGTGGGAAGTAGAAAGGTCCTTCTAGGGGCCATACGACTCCAAAGATGGGCCATTCTGAGGCACAGAGATTCTGCCAGGTCCAGCGTTTTACTAAAAAAAGAAAGATTCTGAGACCTTAAGCGGACTTTGGTCCAGTGATCAAGGGTCAGGGACAGAGGCATTGACGTGCTCTGTTCCATAATGAAAGTTCCACAAACAGTAAAAGCAAGGACACACGACACAGATAAGACAAGACCATAAAGACAGGCAATGAACGTCCAACACTGAGACCAGGAATGAGTAGCCGGCAAAACCCAATGGTATGGCAATAACGAATCTAAAAAAAAATATCACTGAGTCGAGAAGACTATTGTTCCTTGATTTCCCGAGTTCTCTGCGGGGTCCTCCAGAGAGGTGCCCTTTGTCTCTGTGACATGTCTCTCAGTCACCGTCGGAGAGAGCCCAGGCTCTTCATCGCCAGCAATTTTGCCAAGCCCTAACAAGAAACCTGAAACCGGAAAGAGGCGCCTTACTTGCTCCGAGAGGAGCCCGTTGGGGTCTCTCGTCCGCCACTGCTGGACCTCGGTGGAACCTCAATATGTAAAGGTCAGGCGAGTGTCAGAGGAAGATACTACCAAGAGACTGTCTCATGCAACAGCAAAGGGTTTATTTGTGGTCCAGCATGCTGGAGCTCAGAGCTAAATTAAATAGAGCAGAGACCTCTGAGAACAGCTTAAGCAGAGCTTATATACTTTCCTTGGAGAGGGAAGAGAGGGAAGTTTAGTGATGGGTAAGGGCGAGTGGGCGGTTTGCATGACACCGAGTGAGGGAGTACATTCTGAAGTTCGGCTGTTGGGAACAGTACATTCTAGAACAAGATTAGCAAACATTTCTCAAGATTTCAACAGTGTTTTGTTAAGCATACAGAAAAACAGGAAGTGACAAGTACCTATTTTATTAATTTTATTAACCTTTCACTACCGACTATGACTTTTTGACTTGATGTTCCTTCTACATTAATTCATGCAACGTACAAGGTGCTATGCCATTGTATATCGATTTATCTGAGACAACTCTGCAGAATGTAATTCAACACCACGTATCCCTATCAAGGGCCCAATGCCCTTCTGGGATTCAAATCAGACTTAGATTTCTTTTTTCATACATATATTTCACCTATATATTCTTCTACACATAGCAAGTTATCAATACGATCATTCATCCAGCAAAATGATTTCTAACCCAAATCGAGCATGTTTTTAACCATAACCGGACACTGTTCCCTCAATCTAACTTTACAGAAGAGCAGGGAAGGAGTTGATATTACAATACAGAAATGTAGACAAACTTCCACCTGCTGAGAACCTCAAAGGTCCATGCAGAAATGATCCCTGGAGAAGATCTAGGAAGCAATAAAGGACCTGACTGACCAAAAGTCATCTTCCATGGCAAACAACCCGGTCAGGATAAAAGGTTGAGTCTGAATCAGATTTTTTTTTAATGTAGAGATCATGGACCAAACCAGGCCTGTGTGGAGATCTATTCCTGGGTGCCTTTGGTTGATATACCATTCTAACTTGTGAAAATGTCACAGGAAGTAGGGGAAGCCTCAATCTCTTGGGACCCTTGGAAGCAACAGTTAGGACAAAGTGGCTGCCAAGACAGTGCCCTCATTCAGTTCAGGAAGGAAGTGACCTCACCTCACTTTCTTGGTGATGGAACTCTCTGAACGTGGGATCCAGGAAGCCAGGCACACAGAGCCAGTCCCAGTCCCAGTCCCAGTGGTCTCACTTGTTTGGATTTACCAAGGACAGGGTCAGTATTTTTTGGTACCTACAGATGTGACGAAGGCCAAATGCCAGGAAAGCTCGGATGCAGGGCTTTTCATGAGAAAGCAGGTAGTAGCTCACCGTTGGCTCCTAAGAAGTTCACAGAGTTGGCCAAGGAGACAAGATCTGAGACAGGAAAGGCCATTTTGGGGGAACATATTATGGCCCACAAGTCAGAGGACACTCTGGATAGTCACAGACCTACTTAGGGGAAGGAGGTGCCTTTGTGGGTGTGGTTGTGGGTTTGTGGTTTTGTCTCATTTTCTGAGAATAGGTAGGACAGTCGGTTTGTTTCATTTGAAGTGGACTGTTTCTAGTAAGTCTTTTCACAGGGCGAGTGTTTCTATGTCTGTGTATTCCACTGTTTCCGTGGTTGTAGACATTAGAAAAGAGAATCCATCAATGGATGTGTCGTGTCTAGTAGAAATCTTCTCAGCATTCATATTGCCCCGTTTATGAATGGACTGTAGCTTGCCTTATCGATGAGCAACACCTGCTACCTTCCTAAGTTTCTATTTTCGTCCTGAATTCCGGCCAATCTCAAGAATAGGCCCATGGTTTTGTGTCCAAGATATGTACCACCTCCAAGCTCTGTGACATGGCCATGTACTGGATAGCTGTAGGTGATGGCGAGCATCTCAGAAAACTCAGATATCAGTGTGACCAGGAAAGTCTCAGAGGAGAAACCCTGCTTTCGGCCTTTTGCTTACCTATTGTTCTGTTGCCCTGAATGTCAGGAAGGTCTTTGCCTCAGGCCACCCCTTTGTGAAGCCTGAAGAAAACAGTTTTCAAATGGAAATGAATGGGCATACCTGTGGCACTTTCCTTAATTGCTTTGGAAAGGGATGTGTCTGAATCAGGCCCTTGGCCCTGTGTGTGGCTGTGGCTTAGATTCTCAGCACCTGATGGATCTAAAGAAAGTTACCATGTGTGCATGCAAAAGAAAATTCGCCAAAAGAGCAATTATTGGGATGAAGTCTCTCAACTTCCTCTGTAAGGTTCCTGACTTCCATCAAGTGAGAATGGGATCCTTTGGGTCAAAAGAGTTCTACAAAACCTGCAGAGGCTAGCCCATTGTGCTTGGGTTTTCTCATGAGTAAAATTCACATAAAGAATCTAAACCCCACAGACAGTAGTCCTCAAATTGGAGCGGTATTAATGGCAGGCCTATTTGATCACTTTTGGTTCACAGGATGGGTGTCCAGGCCACCTTGACTTTAGGCAAATGAGGGGCAAAGGAGCTTATTTGGGACACTGTCTTGGTCTGCGCCCCTCATGGAAACCTCCAGCCACATTATGATGAGTGTCTATATGAAAGAAGATGAGGGCCATATGGGAGGGTTCTTGTTTTAATTGTGGTAATTTGTGTGGTAGTTGGAAGAGATGACTGGGTCCACCAGGGATTGAACTCTGGTGTGATTCCCCTTAGAGACTGAGTTCTGGAACTGACCTCAGAGAAGTATTGCCATGAATAGTGTTGGGATTTTAGGAGACCACGCATGAGAATCGCTTTTGGAAACTGAGATCTAGGCCCAGGATGGCTTTCCACAGAGCTCAGGGATTCTGAGCCAGGATATCACATGATTTAATTCTTAAAGACTTGGTAGCCATAGTTGAGAGTCCAAACACACATGGACCTCACATTGTATACCTCAATGGGCCTGGATTCATGTGTCCTTTTGGCCACTCTTTGGGAAGGCTTGCCTGTGAGTGTTCTCCAGAGCTTTCATTGAAATGAGCTTCCTCACCATTTAATGGTTCCTGAATTAAATGAAACCCACAGTGCCTCCAACTTCATCCTTGAAAAATGACTAGATTAATACCATGAAATTTTTTAAATCCCCATGACCAGGTGGCACTGGATAACCTTAAGATATCCTGTTGCTGATCATGAGTATAACAAACAGTGCCTTGATTGACTGAGTTTCGTGAAAATGGTGTAGAACAGAGATGCCAGTAAGTTGGAGCATGCTGGGTAGTGGGTGTAGAGCAGTGGACTGCAGGTGTGTAAATAAATATTTTTGGTAGGACCACCTGGATCTTCCATTGGCTTCCAAATCTTGCGACTGACATGGTGCAGGCAGCAGACCTTTATATCTAAAGGCATCTTGTTATATTTAGAGGTTTCAGGGCAATGTTCAGAATCAGGTTGCTATAGTCAAGGGGAAAGCTATGTGGGATAGAAGCCTGGTTCATACATTCTCTTGCCGACCCTGACCAACCACACATGACAGAACTCCCTCCAGCATTGTGTCCCAGTTGAACATATTGTATTTCGTGAAGCAAATACCAAATTCCCAGTGCAGCAGTAAGAAACACCCTGAAAAGTGGAGGATGACCAAATGGCTTCACAGACCACACGGGAAGACACTTAGCTCCCAGTGGCAACAGTTTACCTACAAAGGGAGATTTCAGACCTGCTGCCTCATGTTCATTACAAAATAAAGAACCATGTCCTCCAGGTCACATAGATGCAGACCCAGATTTTTGGTGTCACTATAAACGAAGCTAAATCTCCTGACAATTACATATATTTCTTTTTCTTTTTTTAATTAATTTTCATTGTAGGTTGTTCAAAACATTACATACTTCTTGATATATCATATTTCACACTTTGATTCAAGTGGGATATTTCACACTTTGATTCAAGTGGGATATGAGCTCCCATTTTTACTCCATATACAGATTGCAGAATCACATCAGTTGCAGAACCATTGATTTACATATTGCCATACATATATTTCTTGTGCCTAACCTCAGAGGAAGTTTCTCAATAAGTCTTTAGGTCAGCACAGCTCCATGTTTCTGGAGTGTTTACCCTCTCCCATACTTTTGTAAACTCTTTTACCACCTCCAGTGTTGTGAACTCCTGAGCATTTTTTATTCCACATATGTATTCACAGGTTTTCTAACTCCTCTCCTCTAATTGTGTCTTACTTTTAGCGATGGTTATGTCAAGGCATTGTTCTGGATAAGAGAGGGAAGATTTTTGTGTATCACATGTTTGCATACACATTAGATTCATTTTCCTATTTTCCATTTGAAATACTGAATCCCTGACACTAACCCATACCCTACTAGACTCTGACTACTAATCCTAATATCATGGAGAAAAAAAAACCTAACTGAATAGAAGTACAGTACTTTCATAGGAAGCATGGTGTATATTTGTATTTGTCTTCTGCTTTATCAAGAGTATGTGTTTTAAATTTAGTAAACTTTTCATTTTAATATTTCTCCATGATTTTTTAAAGTTATCACATATGTAAATTCCTGTCTCCCTTTCTCTGTATCCTATTCAGCACATGTAATTTTTTTATGCATATACAATATCCGACCTGGTATCACACGTACATTCTTGAAAGATCACTGGCTTTGGAATATAAAAATTGTGAGAAGAGATGACTTTCCCTAAATAATGATGGAACTGAAAATTCCACCTATGGGTGAGCTTCCTAGTGAAAAACACTATACATAAATCCATGTTCAGTAAAATGAATATTTTTGGATTTGTGAATGAATTATATTACATGATGAATATCGATTGGCATATATATTGCTAAATATTAATGTGTGTGTGTGTGCGTGTGTGTGTGTGTGCATGTGTGTGTGTGTGTGTGTGTGTATTCTCCAGATTTTAAAAAAATATGAAAAATATGTGTCTTATTATACACTCCCTAAATTCATTCATATTCATTTATGTTCATTTAAATTCAAATTTTCACAAGATTATTCTCAGTAATATTCATCCACCTGAAATATATTTTGGTTTCCTACTACTGAAAACTAAGTTCAGTGGATGGTGCTTAAAAATCCTAATATTTCTACAGTAACTGACCCAGTTTAACATTAATGCAAGTAGATTGCTATGGGACATGATGTGTAATTTGAAGTTCATTTTTACTCAACACTGGTACATTACTATTTCTTCAGTTTATGGACATCATAGGATGTATTTTTTCATCCACAACTTCACAAATTTTTTTGGCATTTGGTTCACTTTCAATTACTTCCTACTTCAGAACACATGTATTCCTCCAGGTTTCTTTACTGGTCTTTTCACTAGACTTCTTTCTAAACACATTATTTTCGATTCCATAATCATTTTTGAAGCAAAACTCACTCTTCACGATAAACCGTAACCCTAATAATACCATTGCATATATAACTCGTTGGAATGATGGTATATATATCAATATAAGATTTCCAATATATTCTCAGATGCAAACTCAAACCATTATTTAATGTTGGATCCAGTTACATACTTTATTCACAATATGGTCTATTCATGCATCATCTCAATAATCATCAACACAAGGTACACCTATTTGTATCCCCAGTACTAATTAATAAGTTTCCAGAATATTACTCCCCTTTATGGTGCAAGAAATACTCATGTCACCTGATCTACATATACATTTTACGACAGTAGTATTCTGTACACGAAATGCAAAGGTCACACATATGATTGTACCAAAGCCTAAATGGGAAGTGACCATGGATTACTAAAAGCATCTATGTCCAGGGTGCCTACTGCTCTCAAATGTCAATCCTATTGGTTACTACATATTTGTTTCTTCCTAAGATTATATATTTAACCTCAAGCCTGTTGAAAATATCTAATCCTATCACTCACTTTATACTTTTCCTGATTTCCTAATGCCCCTATTGATATCTGCTTTCCTACATATTTTTCCCAGTTCATCATTGTGACTGTCTCTTCACATGTGCTGACATTTACATTCACCCTCTAACAGAAAACCAATTGCTAAAGAACTTTTGGTCCAACTCCGAGACTCACTCTTCTTCCTAAACCTACTGACTATCTTCCTAATCCTACAGACTATCCCTTTTTGACTGGATGTTCTCTTCTACTTTCAATCATCCGAGGTATAGGGTCCTATGCCATTGTATATCGATTTATCTGAGACCTCGGTGCAGAACATAATTCAATCTAAGTATACCAATCAAGGGCCCAATGCCTTTCTGGGCTTCAAATCTTTCCTAGATCTCTGATCTCATACATATATTTCACATTTATATTCTTATAAATATCACAGGTTCCCAATACCATAATTCATCCAGCAGAATGACTCCTAACCCAAATCGAACATGTTATTAACACTAACCGTACACTGTTCCCTCAATCTCACTTTACAGAAGAGCAGGGACAGAGTTGGTCTTAAAATCCAGGAAGGTAGGGTATCATCCACCAGCTGAGAACCTCAAAAGTCCCTGCAGAAATTATCCCTTGAGTAGGTGTAGGCAGGTATGAAGGATCTGAGAGAGCAAAAGTCATCTTCCATGGAAAACAACCTGGTCAGGTTGAAGGGATGTGTCTGAATTAGCCTCTCTCTTCCTAATGTAGAGAAGATGGACCAAACCATGGCTGTGTGGAGAGCTGTTCCCCAGTGCCTATGGTTGATATACCATTCTAACTTATGAATGAGTCACAGCAAGTAGAGGCAGACTCCATCTTTTGGGAACCTTGGAAGCAACTGTTAAAACAAAGTGGTTTCCAAGGCAGTGACTTCATTCAGTTCTTGAAGGAAGTGACCTCACCTTACATTATTGGTGATGAAAGTCTGTGATCTTGGGATCCAGGAAACCAGGCACACAGAGTCAAACCCACTCCATGTCCCAGTGGGCTCACTTGTTTGGATTTAACAAGACAGAGTCACTCTTTCTTGGTACCTACTGATGTGAGGACAGCCAAATGCCTGGAAACTATGAAGACTGGCCTTTCCAGAGAAAGCAGGTAGTTCCTCACCACGGGCTCCTGACAACTTCACAGAGTTGACTAAAGAGACCAGATCGGAGACAGAAAACGCCATTTTTGGGGAACATAGTATGGCCCACAAGTCAGAGGACACTCCGGATAGACACAGACCTACTTGGGGGAAAGAGGTGCCTTTTTGGGTGTGAGTGTGAGTTTGTGGTTTTGTCTCATGTTCTGAGAATAGTTAGGAAAGCTGGTTTGTTTGTTTTGGAGTGGACGGTTTCTAGTAAGTCCTTTGACAAGGTGAGTGTTTCTGTGTCTATATATCATACTGTGTCCGTGATTGTAGACAGTAGAAAAGAGAATGCATCAATGGATGTGTCCTGTCTACGAGAAAGCTTCAAAGCATTCATCCTGTGCAAGTTATGAATGGACTGCAGCTTGCTGTATGGATGGACAACTCCTGCTATCTTTCTAAATTCCTGTTTTCTTCCTGAATTCTGGACACTCTCCAGAATACGCTCATGATTTTGTGTCCAAGATATGTACCACCTCAATCTCTGTGACATGGCCATGTACTGGATAGCTGATGGGAATGGTGAGTATCTCAGAAAACTCAGATATCAGTATGCCCAAGAAAGTCTCAGTGGAGAAACCCTGCTTTGGGCCTTTTGCTTACCTATTCTGTTGCCCTGAATGTCAGGAAGGTCTTTGCCTCAGGCCACACTTTGTGAAGCCTGAAGAAAATAGTTTTCAAATGGAATTGAATGGTCATTACCTGTGCCTCTTCGGTTAATTGCTTTGGAAATGGATGTTTCTGAATCAGCCTCTTGGCCCTATGTGAGGCTGTGGCTTAGATTCACAGCACATGATGGGTCTAAAGAAAAATCCCATGTGTGCATCCAAAACCAAAATGGACAAAAGAACTGTCATGGTGGATAGAGTCTCTCGCCTTCCTCTGTAAGGTTCCTGACCTCCATTAAGTGATAATAGGGATCATTTGGGTCAAGTGAATTCTTTAAAGCCCTGCAGAGGCTATCCCATAGGTTCGTGGGTTTTCTCATGACTGCAATTCACATCTATGTTTACAGAAGAGCAGGGACAGTGTTGGTCTTACAATACAGGAATGCAGTGGATCTTCCATCTGTTGAGAACCTCAAAGCTCCATGCAGAAATGATCTCTGGAGAAGATGTAGGCAGCTATGTAAGACCTGAGAGAGCAAAAATCATCTTCCATGGCAAACAACCTGGTCAGGATTAAGGGTTGCGTCAGAATGAGCCTATCTCTTCTTAATGTAGAGAAGATGGACCAAACCCGGCCTGTGTGGAGAGCTGTTCCCTTTTGCCTACGGGTGATATACCATTCTAACTTGTGAAAGTGTCACAGGAAGTAGGGGCAGCCCTCATCTTATGGGACCGTTGGGAGCAATTGTTATGACAAAGTGGTTGCCAAGGCAGTGATCTCATTCAGTTCCTGAAGGAAGTGATCTCATCTCACTTCCTTGGAGATGGAACTCTCTGAACTTGGTATACAGAAAGCCAGGCACCCAGAGCCAGTCCCAGTCCTAGTCCCAGTGGTCTCAGTTTTTTGGATTTACAAAGGACAGAGTCAGTCTTTCTTGATACCTACTGATGTGAGGATGGCCAAATGCCAGGAAAGCTCGGAAGAGGGGCTCTTCCTGAGAAAGCAGATATTGGCTCACTCCTGGCTTCTAACAACTTCACATTTTTGGCCAAGAAGATCAGATCTGAGACAGGGCAGGCCATTTTGGAGAATCATAGTATGGCCCATCAGTCAGAGCACACTCCGGAGAGTCACAGACCTATTTGGGGGAAGGAGGTGCCATTGCGGGTGTGGGTTTGTGGTTTTGTCTCATGTTCTGAGAATAGGTAGAAAAGGCAGTTTGTTTGGTTTGGAGTGAACTGTTTCTAGTAAGTCGTTTGACAATGCAAGTGTTTCTATGTCTGTGTATCCCACTGTGTCCGTGCTTGTAGACATTAGAAAAGAGAATGCATCAATGGATGTGTCCTGTCTCATAGAAAGCTTCCCAGCATTCATCCAGCACAATTTATGAATTGACTGTGGCTTGCCTTATTGATGGGCGATACCTGCTACCTTCCTAAGTTGCTGTTTTCTTCCTGAATTATGGCCAATCTCCAGAATAGGCTCATGGTTTTGTGTCCAAGATATGTACTACCTCCAAGCTCTGTGACATGGCCATGTACTGGATAGCTGAATGGAATGGCGAGCATCTCAGAAAACTCAGATATCAGTGTGACCAGTAAAGTCTCAGTGGAGAATCCCTGCTTTGGGCCATTTGCTTACCTATTGTTCTGTTGCCCTGAGAGTCAGGAAGGTCTTTGTCTCAGGCCAACCCTTTGTGAATCCTGAAGGAAAGATTTTTCAAATGGAAATGAATATGCTTTACCTTTGGCTCTTTCCTTAATTGATTTGGAAAGAGATGTGTGTGAATCAGCCTCTTGGCCCAGTGTGATTCTTTGACTTAGATTCTCAGCACCTGATGGTCTCAAGAAAGATCCCATGGGTGCATAAAATCCAAAATGGCAAAAAGAGCAGTCATTGTTGATGAAGTATTTTGCCTTCCTCTGTAAGGTTCCTGAATTCCATCAAGTGAGAATAGGGATCTTTTGGGTCAAATGAGTTCTTCAAATCTATTCAGAGGCTATCCAATAGGTGCTTGAGTTTTCTTATCTTTCCAATTCACATAAAGAATCTGTACCCGACACTCAGTAGGACTCAAATTGGAGAAGCAGAGCAGTATTAAGGGCAGGCCTATTTGATCACTCCTGGTACACAGGAAGGGTGTACAGGCCACTGGGAATTTAGGCAAATGAGGGGCAACAGAGCTTATTTTGGACACTGTCTTGGGCTACGCTAATGCTATCAAATGTCAATCCTATTGTTGACTTCATATTTGTTTTATCCTAAGCTCACATATTCATCCTCAACCCTGTTCAAAATATCTAATCCCATCACTCACTTTATTCATTTCCTGATTTCCTAATGTCTCTATTGATATCTGCTTTCCTACATATTTTGCCCTGTGCATCATTGTGACTGACTCTTCACTTGTGTTGACATTTACATTGACTCTCTAACCAAAACCCTATTGCTAAAAAACTTTTGTTCCAAATCCTATACTCACTTTTCTTCCTAAACTTACCGACTATCTTTCTAATCCAACTGACTATAACTTTTTGAATGGATGTTCTCTTCTACATTCAATGATCCAAGTACAGTTCAGGTTTCTATTCAACCGGGTGAGGGAGTAGATTCTGCAGTTTGGCAATTGGGGACAGCACATTCTGGCAACAAGATTAGCAAAGAGTTCTCAAGATTTCAACAGTGTTTTGTTAAGCGTACAGAAAAACAGGAAGTGACAAGTACATATTTTATTAACCTTTCATTCCCCACTTCTTTTTCTGGCTACTTTTAATCATAAAAGTGATCGTTGTGGGGTGTCACATTCTATGTCTGCTAGTGGGGTATTACCATAATTTTAATTTGTCCAATTTCAGCTTGGAGAAAAGAAATTACATGATTGAGGAAACAGGGTTTTATAGTTAGTAATACTATGAGGATTATTATTGGACCGGCCAGGGTTGATAAAAACGTAATTAACCAGGGGGACTGTGTAAAAAAAGACTCAAACTACCCTTTTTGTGCCTCTCTCTCTCGTTGTTGCTCTTCAAGGCATCTTTTTAATTTACTCATAGATTTTTTTACAACTCCAGTATTGTCGACATAAAAACAACATTCTTCCCTCAATGAAGCACAAAGGCCCCCTTCTGTCATGAAAAGGAGGTCCAACCCTCGCCTTTTCTGTAAAACAACTTCAGAGAGAGAGGTTAAAGATTCCTGCAAAGCTGTGATGGAGGTTTCTAAAATCTTTAAGTTTTGATCCATTGCTGCTTCTAATTGGGTCACTTGTTGTGTCCCATGGACCAGAGCAGTGGTTCTTGTGCCCAACCCTGCAGCAACTCCTATTCGTAATAGAATGGCTAAGGTGAGGGACATATGTTCCCAGCGGAACCGGGTTGTATGTCCCCCTCTTTGATCTTCAAATGAACCTGCGTCATGATAGAGCACTCTGGGAAACATCTGCACCATTTCACAATTAATCACATCTGTTGACCATTTCATGAAAACATTAACAATGTTTAAGTATATAGAATTATACTGTTGTAGGGACGGACAAGGCAAGGCACCTAAGATAGCACCAAAGACACGGAAACAGTCTTTTTTGGTTTCAACCAGATTCAGAGGGCATTGCTTCTGTTGTAATCAATTAATCCCCTGAAACCCAAGTTACGTAGTTTCAGAATTTTGTACCCAACACGTAAGGGAAGGGGCTCAGAAGTTCACAGTCTGCAGAAGTTCACAAAAAGCAGTTTTTGTTTCTGTTTTTTCCTCAGTTTGGGCAAGTTAACTTTTCAAGGACACCTGGGTGGGGGTGTCTTCCCTTTCTTTTTTTCCCTCTTCCAGCTGTTTCCATACAGCCCAGTTTGTAACTTCTTTATCTTAGAAATGTAGCCATCTCTGTGAAGCCCCAGCTCAAGGCCAGAGGCCTTTTTTTCAAATATTTTGTGAAAAACTAGTAAGGGTGTGTCTAGATCAGGAGTGCTGAATTTTTTAGCCAGTTGCCAAGGAGACCAGGGCAACACAAAAATAGGAAGTTTATCTACAGTGAACTCTTTTATCGGGACTCTTTCGCTGAAAGTCCTAAATCAGCCATGGTGAAGACTTCTGGAGAAGGTCAGTTAAGACTTTTCTGTGGGCCTGGTACAGAGGGGGACAATTTGGAAGGCAGGGATAAGAGCAGCTCTGTGGATCTGAGAATGAGGAAGGAGAGATGTAAAAGAATATTGGGAGAGGGCTTTGGGATCTTAATAGCAACAAAAACTTGAGCAGTAGAACAGATAGAACAGAGGGGGAGATGGGAGTGAGATTCCAAAAAGCCTGTGAGGGACTTTAAATTCTTAGTAACCTGTTTTTAGTGATGACAAGGCAACATTAAAGGCCATTTTCATTACATCTTGTATTAGGGTCTGAGGATTCTTCTCAGCGGGTTTGAGCTTTGCATTAGGTGGTAAGAGGACTGGGTGGGACCCGGTGCGGGCACTGACAGGAGAGGAGAGGAGTGAGTGAATGGAGTGGTACCTCAGTACCTGCAACCTCAGCAAGGGAGCAATGGTCTGAGAACCAGTCGAGATTTGGGTTTTTGATCTAGATATTGGAGGGGAGAAATCAAGTTGCTGAGGTGGGAGTGACAGCAGAGACTGGAGCACAAGGCTGAGGGTGAGCATCTATTGGAGAAGCATAGTTCAGGATGTGAGCAAAGGAGAGAGAAGGCCTCCACATAGCGGAATCTCCTTTCACCCTTTTGAGCACTTGCAGAAGTTAAAAAGGTCACACAGAATTTGAGGATCTAGAGACCCCTCTGGGGGCCATCGGTTTTGGTTATCTAATTCGTAATATGGCCAATGCTGTGTACAGAATTTGATGAGGAGTTTGGGTTCCATCTGACAGTCCCTGTATGCTCACATCCCCATGACTTACAATAGAAGTCTGCTCTCCCCCCCGCCACAGCCGTGACTGTTTGTGGCTTTGATAGTCTGCCGGGCAAACATAGTAATATAGGCTAGCCAACCTGCATCTGGCTCACGTGTCCCTACATCTATAATGTTTGTTTCCATTATCTATGGTACGGAAGGGATTTAATGGAATTTTAGTGGGATCCCGTTAATCAGGGATATCCCAATAGGAAAGACCTATAGCCAGCTGACAAATGACTGGGTGGAGAGATGGCCACCAGGTTCGTAAGGGGGCTGTATTCGAGATAGGCCATACTTCGTGTCCAGTAGGATTTGTGATCAGCCATCGCAGCTTAAGGGGCTGATGAGGGTTAAGACTACTGGTCGTCAAGGGGAGAATAAATATCTTCCAGGATCTTCTTTACAACCATTTGCGATGTTTCTTTTTTCTTCTTTTTTATTTCTTTTTTTTGTGTGTGTGTGGGGAAGGCTTCAATACATCCTGAAAATGTATGTTCAAAGACTAGGACCATACCTTACTGGCTTAATTTCAGTAAAGTCCACTTCCCAGAATTGTCCTCGTCTGGTTCCTCATAGGTGCTTTCCTGCAGGAAGCTTGGAAGTGTAAGCTTTAACCAATTAATGGACCTGACAGGCTTTTGTTACCCATTCAGTTATTTCCTTTTGCTGTGTGTAGGTTAGTGGAAAACTGTGTTCTTGATCCTTCACGAATGAATGCAGTTTCTTTGAACAAAGGTGAGTGAGTTGATGAACATTTGCTACTGACATAGTTAGAGCCATGATTATAGGAGTAGTTACTGAAGGATTAAAAAATTCCACTTGGGGGCCTTCAGGGTTAAAAGTTATTTTGGCCCAGAGCTTGGTGAGCAGAACTCTGCCCATCAATGGGGCCAGGCATTCTGGGATTACTAGGAAGGAGTGATGGATTTTTCCTTTTCCCTGGTCCATGGTCCTCTTAGTTGTCAAAGCCTGATATTTACTTCTGTTAGACTCTTGAATTACAGACCTTTTATTCGGTAGAGGGCCCAATGGGCCTTATGGGCTGAGTATATTGCCCCTGTATCTACTTCAAAGTTTATTGTGTTCCCCTCCACTTCAAAAGTTACCTTGAGGTCAGGGAGAGGATCTGAGCCCGGACTTTCTTAGTATTCCTCCAGAGTCAGAATATCTGGCTGGCATGGCTGTCTCTTTCTAGGGCACTCTTTGGCCCAGTGTCCTTTTTCTTTAGAGTAGGCACATTGATCTGAGGCCAGGGGTGGCCTCTAGTGTGTGCCCAGTTATCCCTTCCTGTCTCTCTGTTTCTGGCCTATTTGTTGTTGTGACCAGGACCTTAGTCAATGCCTTAGTCTGTCTTTTGTTTCTTTTATCCACCCTTTGCTTCCTTATCTTCCTCAGTTTCTCTCGTATAGTATACGTTTTTGGCTTCTCTGACTAAATCTCTCAAAGTCATATCTTGTAATCCATCTAAGTGTTGTAACTTTCTTTAAATATCCATGGCAGCTTGCCCAATAAAGGCCACCATGACAGATGCCTTTTGAGCCTCTGCCTGAGTATCAAAAGGAGTATATCTCCTATATGCCTCCATAATTCTCTCTAGAAACATAGAGGGAGATACATCAGGCCCTTAAATAATCTCTCTTACCTTGGCCAAATTAGTTGGTCACCTAGCGGCCACTAAGATACCCACTATTAGAGTCCGGCGATAAGTGGACAGATGCTCCCTACCTTCAAAGGTGTTGGGGTCCCAGTTGGGTCGTTTCAAGAGAAAGCCGGCTTTGAATATGTTGGGAAGTTGTGTCGGTCACGCATTTGGTCCGAGGATACTTTTTTCTAGCCTGCAGGAGGATTCTCTTTTGTTCCTCTGTCATGAAGAGAGTCCCTAGGAGTTGTTGGTAGTCATCCCAAGTAGGTTGGTGTGAAAACATCAATGACTTCACCAGACCTGAGAGCCAGCTTGGGTCCTCGGTAAAAGGGGGATTGTTATTTTTCCATTTATGTAGGTCTGAAGAGGAGAAGGCCAATACTGGTAGGCTTCCATTTTTTTTCCCATGGCCATCGTCAATCATTGGCCCTTAGGGATGGAGGGAAGCAACACGGGATTTCCAGGGTTTTCAATCATTTGCCACCGGTGAGTTCCTTTAGCAAGTCCAGCTTCCTCCAGGGGAGGAGGGGCTGTGTGTGATGCAGGGGAGTTATCTGGAGGGCCCTGGGCTGGCTTAGAGTCCTCCAATTGCGGAGAGGCTGAGTCAGCTGGAGAATCACTTAGAGGATGTTGGGGGTTGTGGGACAAGGGTAGAAGATAAGGAAGGGGAGGAGAGTCCAGTAGAGTCAAATCTTGTGACTCAGGGAGAACAGAGGGTGGAGGAGGAGGAGGAGCAGAGGGGTTGAGAGATCGTGGGGGAAGGAGTAGGAACGGGGACACAGCAAGGAAAGGCTTCACCCACGGAAGAGGAGATTTGCAGAGGTCCTGCCAAGTTAAGGTATATTCCTGTTTATCAGTATGGCTATGTGGCCCTGGCTGTAAGACAATATCTCTGTCTTTTTAAATTAGTGGGAAGTAGAAAGATCCTTCTAGGGGCCATCCGAATCCAAAGGTGGGCCATTCTGAGGCACACAGAGTCTGCCAGGTCCAGCGTTTTACTGAAAAAGAAACATTCTGAGCCCTTAAGCAGACTTTGGTCCATAGATCAAGGGTCAGGGACAGAGGCATTGAAGTGATCTGTCCCATAATGAAAGATACACAAACAGTAAAAGCAACGACACAGGACACAGACAAGAGAAAACAATAAAGACAGGCAATGGACGTCCAACACTGAGACCAAGACTGAGCAGGCGGCAAAACCCGATGGGCTGGCAATACCGAATCTGAAACAAAGTATCACTGAGTCGAGGGGACTATTATTCCTCGATTCCCGAGTCCTCTGTGGCGTCCCCCAGGGACTTGGCTTGTGGCTCTGTGACACGTCTGCCAGCCACCATCAAAGAGAGCTCACACACTTCATCGACAGCCATTTTGCCAAGCCCTAACCTGAAACCTGAAACCAGAAAGAGGCGCCTTACTTACCCTGAGAGTAGCCCATTGGGGTCTCTCATTCACCGCTGCTGGATTTCGGTGGAACCTCCATATATAAAGATCGGAAGAGCATTGGGGGAAGAGACCACTAAGAGACTCTCTCATGCAAAAACAAAGGGTTTATTGGGGGTCCAGCATGCTGGGGCTCAGAGCTCATTTGAATAGAGCAGAGAACCCTGAGAACAGCTTAAGCAGAGCTTATATACTTTCCTTGAAGAGGGCAGGGAGGAAAGTTTATTGATGGGCCTGGGCGGGTGAGCAGTTTGCGTGCAACTGGGTGAGGGAGTACATTCTGAAGTTTGGCAGTTGGGGACAGCACATTCTGGGAAAAAGATTAGAAAACACTTCTCAAGATTTCAACAGTGTTTTATTAAGCATACTGAAAAACAGGAAGTGACAAGAATCTATTTTATTAACATTTCACTACCGACTATACTTTGCCAGATTTCCTAAAGTCTCTATTGATATCTGCATTCCTACATATTTTCCCCAGTTCATCATTGTGATTAATTCTTCACATGTGCTGACATTTACATTCACTCAATACCCGAAACCCTATAGCTAAAGAACTTTTGGTCCAAATCCTATACTCACTCTCCTTTATAAACATACCGACTATCTTCCTAATACTCCTGACTATCCATTTTGACTGGAAGTTCTCTTTGAAAATCAATCATCCAAGTTACAAGGTCCTATGCTTAATACCGCAATCAAGGGCCCAATGCCCTTCTGGGCTTCAAATCTTACCTAGATTTCTGTTTTCAGATTCCTATATTTTACCTATATATTCTTGAAAATATCGCAGATTCCCAATACCATTATTCATCCAGCAGAATGATTTCTATTCCAAATCAAACCTGTTATTAACCCTAACCATACACTGTTCCCTCAATCTAACTTTAGAGAAGAGCAAGGACAGAGTTGGTCTTAAAATACAGGAATGTAGGGGATATTCCAACTGCTGAGAAACTCAAAGGTCTATGCGCAAATGATCCCTAGAGAAGTTGTAGGCACCTATGAAGGAACTGAGAGAGCAAAAGTCATCTTTCATTGCAAACAACCTGGTCAGCATGAAGGGATGTGTCTGAATCAGCCTCTCTCTTCTTTATGTAGAGAAGAAGGACAAAACGAGGCCTCTGTGGAGAGCTGTTCCTGGTTACCAATGTTTGATATACCATTCTAACTTGTGAAAGTGTCAAAGGAATTAGGGACAGCCTCCATTTCATGGGACCTTTGGAAGCAAATGTTAGGACAACGTGCTTGCCAAGGCATTGACCTCATTCAGTTCCTGAAGGAAGTGACCTCACCTCACATTCTTGGTGATGGAACTCTCTGAACTTGGGATCCAGGCATCCAGGCACACAAATCTAGTCCCAGGCCCAGTCCCAGTGGTCTCCCTTCTTTTGATTTACCAAGGACATAGTCAGTCTTTCTTGGTATCTACTGATGTGAGGATGGCCAAATGCCAGGAAAGCTCTGAAGAGTGGCCTTTCCTGAGTAAGCAGGAAGTGGCTCACCGCTGTCTCCTGACAACTTCACAGAGTTGGCCAAGGAAACCAGATCTGAGACAGAACAGGCCATTTGATGGGAACATAGTACGGCCCACCAGTCAGAGGTCACACCCGATAGTCAGAGACCTACTTTGGGAAAGGAGGTGACTTTGTGGGTGTGAGTGTGTGTTTGTGATTTTGTCTCATGTTTTGAGAATAGGTAGGAAAGGCAGTTTGTTTGGTTTGGAGTGGACGATTTCTAACAAGTGATTTGACAAGGCGAGTGTTTTTAAGTCTGTGTATCCCACTGTGTCCATGGTTGTAGACATTAGAAAAGAGAATGCATCAAAGGATGTGTCCAGGCTAGTAGAAAGCTTACCAGAATTCTTTCTGCCCAATGTATGAAAGGAATGTGGCTTGCCTTATGGATGGGTAAAACCTGCTATCTTCCTAAGTTCCTGTTTTCTTCCTGAATTCTGGCCACTCTCCAGAATAGGCTCATGATTTTGTGACCAAGAGAAGTACCACCTCCAAGCTCTGTGACATGGCCATGTACTGGATAGCTGAAGGGAATGGTGAGCATCTCAGAAAATTCAGATATCAGTGTGACCAGGAAAGTCTCAGTGGAGAAACACTGCTTTGGGCCATTTGCTAACCTATTGTTCTGTTCCCCTGAATGTCAGGAAGGTCTTTGCCTCAGGCCACCCCTTTGTGAAGCCTAAAGAAAACAGTTTTCAAATGGAAATGAATGGGCATCACCTGTGGCTCTTTGCTTAATTGCTTTGGAAAGGGATGTGTCTGAATCAGCCTCTTGGCCCTGTGTGAGGTTGTGGCTTAGATTCTCAGCACCTGGTGGATGTAAAGAGAGATCCCATGTGTGCATCCAAAACCAAAATGGCCAAAAAGCAGTCCTTGTGGATGAAGTCTGTCGCCTTCCTCTTTAAAGTTCTTGAACTCCATCAAGTGAGAATAGGGATCCTTTGGGTCAAATGGGTTCTTCAAAGACCTGCAGAAGTGCTTGTGATTTCTCATGACTGCAAATCACATAAAAATATATACCTGACACTCAGTTTTCCACAAATTGGAGAAGCATAGAAGTATTAACGTCTAGCATATTTGATCACTCCTGTTTCACATGAAGGGTGTCCAGACCACCCTGAATTTACTCCAATGAGGGGCAAGGGAGTTATTTTGGACACTCTCTTGGACTCCGCCACTCATGGAAACCTTCCGCCAGAGGTTGTGATTAGTGTCTATATGGAAGAAGATTAGGGCCATATGGGAGGGTTTTGGTTTTAAATTTGGTCATTTGTGTCCAGTATGAAGACATGACCTGGACCACCTGGGCTTGAACTCTGGTGTGATTCCCCTTAGAGACTGAATTCAGAGAAGTATTGCCATGAATTTTGTTGGGATTTTGGGAGTCCACCCATGAGAATCACCCTTGGAAACTGAGATCTAGGCCCAGGTTGGCTTTCCACAGAGCCCTGGGTATCTCAGCCAGGATATCACATGATTTAATTCTGAAAGACTTGGCAGCCATAGTTGAGAGTCACAACACCCATGGACGTCACATTGTAGACCTCAATGGGCCTGGCTTCATGTGACATTTTGGCCACTCTTTGGGAACCCTTGCCTGTGAGAGTTCTACAGAGCATTCATTGAAATGAGCTTCCTCACCATTTAATGGTTCCTGAATGAATTGAAACCCACAGTGCCTGCAACGTCATCCTTGAAAAATGCCTAGATAAATACCATGAAATTTTTGAAATTCCCATGACCAGGTGGCACTGGAGAAACTTTGGATGTCCTGTTGCTGATCGTAAATATGCAAGAGAGTGCCTTGATTGAGTGGGTTTCATGAAAATGGTGTAGAACAGAGATGCCAGTATGTTGGAACCTGCTGAGTAGTGGGCCTAGAGCAGTGGTAGGCAGATGTGTGATAAAAAATTTGTGTTGGGGCCATGTGGATCTGCCATTGGCTTCCAAATGGCTTGTGACTGACATGGTGCAGCCAGCAGACCCTTCCATGTAAAGGCTTCTTGTTATATGGAGATGTTTCCGGGCAATGTTCAGAATCAGGTTGCTATGGACATGTGGTCAAGCTATGTGGGATAGAAGCCTGGTTGGTGCATTCTCCTGCAGACCCTGACCAACCACACATGACAGAATTGCCTCCAGAACTGTGTCCCAGTTGAACTTCTTTTATTTCATGAAGCAAATGCCAAAGTCCCAGTGCAGCAGCAAGAAACACCACGAAAATTGGAGGATGACCAAATGGCTTCCCAGTCCACATGGGAATACCCTTAGCCCCCAGTGGCCACAGTTTACTTACAAAGAGAGAATTCAGCACTGCTGCCTCATGTTCATTGGAAAATAAGAAATCATGTCCTCCAGGTCACATAGATGCAGACACAGCTTTGATGGTCTCACTAGAAAGAAGCTAAAGCTTCTGACAAAAACATATATTTCAAGTGCCCAAACTCAGAGGCAGTTTCTCAAGAAGTATTTAGGCCAGCAGAGCTCCATATATATGGAGTGTTTATCCTGTCCCATACTAGGAAAACTCCTCTACCACTTCCAAGGTTGTAAACTCCTGAGCATATTATTCACAGATTTTATTACTCTACTCCTCTAATTGTGTCTTACTTTGGGGGAAGGAAATGTCAAGGAATTGTTCTGGATGAGAGTGGGAAGATTTTGTTTAGCACATATTTGCATACACATTGATTTCATTTTTCTATTTTACATTTGATATACTGAATCCCTGACACTAACACATACCCTACTAGATTCTGAATACTAATCCTAATATGATGGAGAAAAATAACTGAAACAGAATAGAAACACAAGCAGTTCAGAGGAGGCACGTTGTATACTTGGACTTGCCTTTTGCATTATATAGGGTAGGAGTTATAAATCTAGTCAATTTTTTGTTGAAATAGTGTTCCATGTGCTTTTAAAGTTAACAAATATGTGAATTCCTGTCTCCCTTTCTCTGTATTCTATTCAGCACATGTATTTTTATATGCACATATAGAATCCTACCTGGTATCACACGTACATTCTTGTGAGTTACATAACTTGGCAGATACAAAGTGTGAGAAGAGATCACTCCTCCTAAACGCTGTTTGAACTGAAAATTCAAACTATGGGTGAGCTTCCTAGTTGAAAAAAGTTATACATAAATCCATATCCAGTAAAATGAATATTTTTGGATCTGTGGATGATATGTATTTCACGGTGTAATTCGATTGGCATATATATTGCTAATTTTTAAAATCTGTGTGTGGTTATATATATATATATATATATAAAATATATATATATATATATATATATATATATATATATATATATTCTCTCCAGATATTTCAAAATATTTAATATATGTGTCTTATTATACACTCCCTAAATTCATTCATGAATATGTATGTGGATTTATAAAAAACTTTTCACAAGATTATTCTCAGAAACATTTATTCACCTGATATACGTATTTTTTCCTAGTATTGAAAACTAACTTCAGTGAATGGTGCATATGAATCCTAATATTTCTACAGTAACTGATCCAGTTTCACATCAATGCAAGTAGATTCCTATGGGACATGATAAGTATTTTGAAGTTCATTTTTATTTCAACACTGGTACATTACTATTTCTTCAGTTTATGCACATTATAGAATATATATTTCATCCACAAGTTCACAAATTTATAGGCATATATTTCACTTTCAATCACTTTCTGCTTCAGAAAACACGTGTTCCGCCATGTTTCAAACTGGTCTTTTCATGAGACTTCTTTCAAAACACATTATTTTTGATTTCCATAATCACTTTTGAAGCAAAACTCACACACTCTTCATGATAAACCATAAGCCTAGGATTACAATTAGACGTATAACTAGTTGTTATGAATGATTCTATATCAATATATGATTTCTTGAGAGGCAAGATGGCCGCAAAGGGAGTGCAGTAACTCCATGTACTGCGTCACTGTTAGGGAAAATGACGAGTTAGAACGGCTAAAAGCTATCTTGTTAGGAATTTCCAGCAAAATTGGGGTGCTCCAAAACCTAGTGGAAGGATTTTCATCGCACGAGGATCAGCTTCATGGGCTCAAATGCGAGCAATCTGTCCGTCTGTATGGAGCGCTGCTTGTTCGGCAGATCACCCCATGGCTGGAGTCTGCGGCGCGCGCTGGGAAACGACAGGCTGGTGGCGCAGAGATACAGCGATGCTGATTCTGTGGGCTCCTGCCAGCTAGGCATTTGCTGAGCTCGGAGCTGAATTCTGGGTTGGAGACGGGGAAAGGAAACGGTCCAGTTTGGTTCTCCACACCGGTCAGACCACGGAGGAAGCCAGCGGCCACCATCTTGGAGAGCTGACGTCACCATCCTTGTTTTCGACTGATTGCAGCTCTTTCAGCTATAGAACAGGTAATTTCAGGCTGACAATTGTCTGCATCTCGCAGACAAATTGCTCAGACTTAGTGCTAAATAACCCGCGGAAACTGCTTCTTGGAGCCTGCTCTTATCAGAACACGCACCGAGCCCGGAGTGTCGGAGTTCCGGCTCCCAGAGCTGCTCTGGCCCAGGGCTATAGAACCCGCTGAAACTGCTTCTTGGAGCCTGCTCCTGTCGGAGCAGGCACCAAGTCCGGAGAGGCCGAATTCTGGCTCCCGGAACTGTTTTGGCCCGGTGATAAAGAACCCGCGGAAACTGTTTCTCGGTCCGGGTCCTGCTGAATACTGTGGAGGCCAGAGGGGCCGAACAGAGCCGCCGCCCGGGCCCGGAACAGGTCCAGCGACCTGCCGGCGTGGTAGTCAAGAAAACCCAGAGGCAGCGCTGGCACAGGAGCCGGCGGGAGCTGCGCGGCGCGGGTCTCCCAGCTACCGCTCCCACCAGTGCTGACAACTGAGGTCTCTTGCACCGACTCACCTCGGCGTGGGACTCACAGCTACCGCACTCACTAGTGCTGACAACTGAGGTCTCTTGCACCAGATACGGGGGCGTGGCTACCAGAAGGTAAGCAAATTGGCTGGGGGTTCTCAGCCCCAAGCTCTACAAACTTAGGGCCTGAGGGAGGCCAACATGAAGAGTGTGCCCAGGCACTAATGAAACAGCTGCTCCACGCGTGTGCAAGGTAGGCGGAACTGTGAACACCGACAAAACAGGCCCAGTGAACCGCCAGACACATCCCTCCGGTTGGGGGAGGGGCAGAGCCACAGGGCGCCTGAAGGTAGGCGGACCCACGACCCACCAGCAGAAAAGGCACAGCAATCCACAGAGCGGCATTGCCACCCCCCGAGCCTACAAGTTAGGCAGATCTGTGACCTACCGGCAGGTCATGCCCAAAAACCTGCGGAGGGGCACAGCTGCCCCACGTGCCTGCTAGGTAGGCTGAACTGTGACCACCAACAGAACAGGCCCAGCGGCCGGCCAGACACATCGCCCCGCCCAGGTTGGGGGAGGGGCAGAGCCGCCGGGCGCCTGCAAGTTAGGCATACCTGCGAATCACCAGCAGATCAGGCCCAGCAACCGCGGAGCGGCAGAGCCACCCCCGGGCCTGCAAGGTAGGCACACTTGCCACTCACCGGCAGGTCAGGCCCAAAAAACTGCGGAGGGGCACTGCTGCCCCACGAGCCTGCTAGGTAGGCAGAACCCTGACCACCGACAGAACAGGCCCAGAGGCCGGCCAGATACATCGCCCCGCCCCGGTTGGGGGAGGGGCAGAGCAGCCGGGCGCCTGCAAGGTAAGCAGACCTGCGACTCACCAGCAGATCAGGCCCAGCAACCGCGGAGCGGCAGAGCCACCCCCGGGCCTGCAAGATAGGCGCACTTGCCACCCACCGGCAGGTCAGGCCCAAGAAACTGCGGAGGGGCACAGCTGCCCCACGAGCCTGCTAGGTAGGCAGAACCCTGACCACCGACAGAACAGGCTCAGAGGCCGGCCAGACACATTGCCCCACCCCGGTTGGGGGAGGGGCAGAGCCGCCGGGCGCCTGCAAGGTAGGCAGACCTGCGACTCACCAGCATATCAGGCCCAGCAACCCGCGGAGCGGCAGAGCCTCCCCCGGGCCTGCAAGGTAGGCGCACTTGCCACCCACCGACAGGTCAGGCCCAGCAACTCTCAGAGAGACACAGCTGCTCCACGCGCGTGCAGGGTAGGCGGAACCGTGACTACCGACAAAAGAGGCCCAGTGGACCGCCAGACACATAGCTCCGGTTGGGGGAGGGGCAGAGCCGCCGGGTGCCTGCAAGGTAGGCGGACCCGCGACCCACCAGCAGAATAGGCACAGCAATCCACAGAGTGGCAGAGCCACCCCCCGAGCCTACAAGGTAGGCAGACCTGCGACCCACCGGCAGGTCAGGCCCAAAAACCTGCGGAGGGACACAGCTGCCCCACGTGCCTGCTAGGTAGGCTGAACCGTGACCACCAACGGAACAGGCCCAGCGGCCGGCCAGACACATCGCCCCGCCCTGGTTGGGGGAGGGGCAGAGCCGCCGGGCGCCTGCAAGTTAGGCAGACCTGCAACTCACCAGCAGATCAGGCCCAGTGACCCGCGGAGCGGCAGAGCCACCCCTGCGCCTGCAAGGTAGGCACACTTGCCATCCACCGGCAGGTCAGGCTCAGCAACTCTCAGAGGGACACAGCTGCTCCACGCACGTGCAATGTAGGCGGAACCGTGACCACCGACAAAACAGGCCCAGTGGCCCGCCAGATACATCACCCCGGTTGGGGGAGGGGCAGAGCCGCCACCAGCGCCTTTTAGGTAGACAAACCTGCAACCGACAGACAGAACAGGCCTAGTGGCCAGCGGAGGGGCAAAACCGCTGCTCACTCCTGCAAGGTAGGCGGACCTGTGACCACCGAAAGAACAGGCCCATCGAAAGTATAGGCACAGCGGCCTCCCGGCGTGGTAGGCACATTGCCTCAATTGAAGGAGGGGCAGAACCACCGCCAAAGCCTGCAAGGGAGACGATGCAGCTATACAAAAGCAATATAAATATATAGGGGGAAAAATCAATAACACAACAGTTTCACCAAGCAGAAAGAAACGCGATCAGTATGAAAAGACAAGGAAAAAAAGGACCACAAGCAATGCAGGTCAATTCAACTTTAGAAGAGGTAATATCTGCAGCAGATGGAATGTCAGATAAAGAATTCAGGATATACATGCTTCAGATGATCTGGAGTCTCAAGGAAGACATTAGACAGCAAAATCAGACAATAAAAGACCACTTCGACAACTTCGACAATGAATTACATAAACAAATCCAAGAAGCAAAAGATCAATTATTCAGGGAGATAGAGGTTATAAAAAACAAACAAACAGAAATCCTGGAAATGCAGGAAACAATAATCCAACTTAAAATCTCAATTGAGAATACTACCAGCAGAGTAGAACACTTAGAAGATAGAACATCAGACAATGAAGACACAGTGTTTCAACTGGAGAAGAACATAGACAGCTCAGCAAAGCTGTTAAGAAACCATGAGCAGAAAATTCAAGAAATATGGGATAACATAAAGAGACCAAACTTAAGAGTCATTGGGATACAGGAAGGTATTGAGGTCCAAACCAAAGGAATGAGCAATCTATTCAACGAAATAATACAAGAAAACTTCCCAGACTTGAAGAATGAGACAGAATCCCAAATCCTAGAAGCCTACAGGACGCCGAATGTGCAAAATCATAAGAGATCCACACCTAGACACATTATAATGACAATGCCCAACATACAGAATAAGGAGAGAATTTTAAAAGCTACAAGAGAAAGGAAGCAGATTACATTTAGGGGTAAACCAATCAGGATAACAGCTGATCTTTTAACACAGACTCTGAAAGCTAGAAGATCCTGGAATAACATATTTCATACACTAAAAGAAAATGGGTTCCAACCAAGAATTGTGTATCCCGTGAAATTAAGCTTCAGGATGGAAGATGAAATTAAAACCTTTCACGATAAACAAAAGTTAAAAGAATTTGCAGCTATAAAACCATCTCTTCAAAACATCCTCGGCAAAATATTACAGGAAGAGGAAATGGAAAATGTCAATGAAAACCAACAGCGGGAGGTTGTACAGTGAAGGGGGGGGGAATAATCAAAGAGGAAAACAAACCATGTTTAGTAACATAAATAAACCAATATGGCTGGAAGAACACCCATATCTCAATAATAACCCTAAATGTTAATGGCTTAAACTCACCAATTAAGAGACACAGGCTAGTAGAATGGATCACAAAACAAGACCCAACAATATGCTGCCTTCAGGAGACGCATTTGATAGGAAAAGACATACTTAGACTGAAGGTGAAAGGTTGGGAAAAATCATATCACTCATATGGACTTCGGAAACAAGCAGGAGTGTCCATATTCATATCAAATAAAATAGATTTCAAGCCAAAGTTAATCAAAAGGGATGAAGATGGACACTACATACTTCTCAAGGGAACCATACACCAACAAGACATAACAATCATAAATATATATGCCCCAAACAATGGTGCAGCTATGTTCATCAAACAAACACTTCTCAAGTTCAAGAGTCTAATAGACCACCATACAATAATCATGGGAGACTTCAACACACCTCTCTCACCACTGGACAGATCTTCCAAACAAAAGTTGAATAAGGAAACTATAGAGCTCAATAACACAATTAATAACCTAGACTTAATTGACATATATAGAATATACCACCCAACATCAAGCAGTTACACTTTTTTCTCAGCAGCACATGGATCCTTCTCAAAAATAGATCATATATTATGTCACAGGGCAACTCTTAGACAATATAAAGGAGTAGAGATAATACTATGCATCTTATCTGATCATAATGGAATGAAATTGAAAATTAACGATAAAAGAAGTAAGGAAAAATCATGCATCACTTGGAGAATGAACAATAGGTTACTGAATGATCAATGGGTTATAGAAGACATCAAGGAGGAAATTAAAAAATTCTTAAAGATAAATGAAAACACAGACACAACATATTGGAATCTATGGGACACAGTGAAAGCAGTTCTAAGAGGAAAATTTATTGCTTGGAGTTCATTCCTTAAAAAAAGAAAAAAAACCAACAAATAAATGATCTAATACTTCAACTCAAAATCCTAGAAAAAGAAGAGAAAAACAACAGCAAAAGAAGTAGAAGACAAGAAATAATTAAAATCAGAGCTGAAATCAATGAAATTGAAACGAAAGAAACAATAGAAAAAATTGACAAAACTAAAAGTTGGTTCTTTGAAAAAATAAAAAAAAATCGACAGACCCTTAGCCTCGCTAATGAAGAGAAGAAGAGAGAGAACTCATATTACCAGCATACGGGATGAAAAAGGCAATATCACAACAGACACTTCAGAAATACAGAAGATTATCAGAAATTATTTTGAATCCTTATACTCCAACAAAATAGAAGATAGTGAAGGCATCGATAAATTTCTTAAGTTATATGATTTGCCCAGATTGAGTCAGGAGGATATTGACAACCTAAACAGACCAATATCAATTGAGGAAATAGAAGATACCATCAAAAACTACCAACTAAGAAAAGCCCAGGACCGGATGGGTATACAGCAGAGTTTTACAAAACCTTTAAAGAGGAACTAATACCAATACTTTTCAAGCTATTTCAGGAAATAGAAAAAGAGGGAGAACTTCCAAATTCATTCTATGAGGCCAACATCACCCTGATTCCTAAATCAGACAAAGACACTTCAAAGAAAGAAAACTACAGACCAATATCTCTAATGAACCTAGATGCAAAAATCCTCAATAAACTTCTGGCGAACCGGATACAAAAACATATCAAAAAAATTGTGCAACATGATCTGGTAGGATTTATCCCTGGGATGCAAGGTTGGTTCAATATACGGAAATCAATAAATGTTATTCACCACATCAATAGGCTTAAAAATAAGAACCATATGATCATCTCGATAGATGCAGAAAAAGCATTCAACAAAGTAGAGCATCACTTTATATTCAAAACTCTAGAAAAACTAGGGATAACAGGAACATACCTCAATATTGTAAAAGCAATCTATGCTAAGCCTCAGGCTAGCATCATTCTGAATGGAGAAAAAATGAAGGCATTCCCTCTAAAATCTGGAACAAGACAGGGATGCCCTCTCTCACCACTTCTGTTCAACATAGTTCTCGAATCACTGGCCAGAGCAATTAGACAGACGAAAGAAAATAAAGGCATAAAAATAGAAAAGAAGAACTCAAATTATCACTATTTGCAGATGACATGATTCGATACCTAGCAGACCCAAAAGGGTCTACAAAGAAACTATTAGAGCTAATAAATGAATTCAGCAAAGTGGCAGGCTATAAAATCAACACGCATAAATCAAAGGCATTCCTGTATATCAGCGACAAATCCTCTGAAATGGAAATGAGGACAACCACCCCATTCACAATATCCTCAATAAAAGTAAAATACTTGGGAATCAACCTAACAAAAGAGGTGAAAGACTTATACAATGAAAACTACAGAACCCTAAAGAAAGAAATAGAAGAAGATCTTAGAAGATGGAAAAATATACCCTGTTCATGGATAGGTAGAAGTAACAACATCAAAATGGCGATATTACCAAAAGTTCTCTATAGGTTTAATCCAATGCCAATCAAAATCCCAAAGGCATTTCTTGTAGAAATAGAGAAAGCAATCATGAAATTCATATGGAAAAATAAAAGACCCAGAATAGCAAAAACAATGCTAAGCAGGAAGTGTGAATCAGGCGGGATAGCTATACCAGACTTCAAACTATACTACAGAGCAATAGTAACAAAAACACCATGGTACTGGTAACAAAACCGGCGGGTGGACCAATGGTACAGAATAGAGGACACAGAAGCCAATCCACAAAACTACAACTATCTTATATTCGATAAAGGGGCTAAAAGCATGCAATGGAAGAAGGATAGCATCTTCAACAAATGGTGTTGGGAAAACTGGAAATCCATTTGCAACAAAATGAAACTGAATCCCTTTCTCTCGCCATGCACAAAATTTAACTCAAAGTGGATCAAGGAACTTGATATCAAATCAGAGACATGGCATTTGATAGAAGAAAAAGTTGGCTATGATCTACATACTGTGGGGTCGGGCTCCAAACTCCTCAATAGGACACCCATAGCACAACAGTTAATAACTAGAATCAACAAATGGGACTTACTCAAACTAAAAAGTTTTTTCTCAGCAAAAGAAACAATAAGAGAGGTAAATAGGGAGCCTACGTCCTGGGAACAAATCTTTACTCCTCACACTTCAGACAGAGCCATAATATCCAGAATATACAAAGAACTAAAAAAATTAGACAATGAGATAACGAATAACCCAATCAACAAATGGGCCTAGGACCTGAACAGAAATTTCTCAGAGGCGGACATATAATCAATCAACAAGTATATGAAAAAATGCTCACGATCTCTAGCAGTCAGAGAAATGCAAATCAAAACCACCCTAAGATACCATCTCACTCCAGTAAGATTGGCAGCCATTAGGAAGTCAAACAGCATCAAGTGCTGGCGACGATGTGGGGAAAAGGGTACTCTTGTACATTGCTGGTGGGACTGCAAATTGGTGCGGCCAATTTGGAAAGCAGTGTGGAGATTTCTTGGAAAGCTCGGAATGGAACCACCATTTGATCCAGCTATTCCCCTACTCGGTCTATTCCCTAAAGACCTAAAAAGAGCACACTATAGGGACACTGCTACATCCATGTTCATAGCAGCACAATTCACAATAGCAAGACTGTGGAACCAACCTGGATGCCCTTCAATAGACGAATGGATAAAAAAAATGTGGCATTTATACACAATGGAGTATTACTCTGCATTAAGAAATGACAAAATCATAGAATTTGGAGGGAAATGGATGGCATTAGAGCAGATTATGCTAAGTGAAGCTAGCCAATCCCTTAAAAACAAATGCCAAATGTCTTCTTTGATATAAGGAAAGTAACTAAGAACAGAGTAGGGACGAAGAGCATGAGAAGAAGATTAACATTAAACAGGGATGAGAGGTGGGAGGCAAAGGGAGAGAGAAGGGAAATTGCATGTAAATGGAAGGAGACCCTTAGGGGTATACAAAATTACATACAAGAGGATGTGAGGGGAAAGGAGGAAAATATAAGGGGGAGAAATGAACTACAGTAGAGGGGGTAGAGAGAGAAGAGGGGAGGGGAGGGGGGAGGGGGGATAGTAGAGGATAGAAAAGGCAGCAGAATACAACAGACACCAGAATGGCAATATGTAAATCAATGGTTCTGCAACTAATGTGATTCTGCAATCTGTATATGGGGTAAAAATGGGAGCTCATATCCCACTTGAATCAAAGTGTGAAATATGATATATCAAGAACTATGTAATGTTTTGAACAACCTACAATAAAAATTAATTAAAAAAATATATGATTTCTTATATATTTTCAGATATCAATTCAATACATTATTTAAAGGGGAACCAGTTATATTATTTATTAACTGTATGATCTATTCATGCATTATCTCTATATTCATAGACACAGGGTACACCTATTTTTACCCTCAATACTAATTTATACGTTTTCAAAATATTCCTCAAAAAATGGTGGAAGAAATACTCATGTCACCTGATATATATATACATTTTATCACAGTAATATTCTGGACAAAATAATCAAAGGTCACCCTTAAGTTTGTACCAAAGCCTAAATGGAAAGTGAGCATGGATTACTAAAACCTTCCATGTCCAGGTGGCCTAATGCTCTCAAATGTCAATCTTATTGGTGACTACATTTTTGTTTCTTCCTAAGATTATATATTCAACCTCAAGCCTGTTGAAAATGTCTAATCCTATCACTCACTTTATACTTTGCCTGATTTAGTAATGTCTCTATTTATATCTATTTTCCTACATATTTTCCCCTGTTCATCATTGTGACTGACTCTTCACTTGTGCTGACATTTACATTCACTGTCTACCTGAAACCCTATTGCTTAAGAACTTTTGGTCTAAATCCTATTCTCACTCTTCTTTGTAAACCTACTGACTATCTTCCTAATCCTACCGACTATCCCTTTTTGAGTGGATGTTCTCTTCGACATTCAATCATCCAAGGTACAAGCTCCTATGCCATTGTATATAGATTTATCTGAGACATTTTTGCAGAAAATAATTCAAAGCTAAGTGTACCAATTAAGGGCCCAATGCCCTTCTGGACTTCATATCTTCCATAGATTTCTGTTTTTATACTTATATTTCACCTATATATTCTTGTAAATATCATAGTTTCCCAATACCATTATTCGTCATGCAGAAGGATTCCTAACCCCAAATTGAACATGGTACTAACCCAAAACCATACATTGTTCTCTCAATCGAACTTTACAGAACAGCAGGGACAGGGTTGCTCTTAAAATACAGGAATGTAGGGCATGTTCCAGCTGTTGAGAACATCAAAGGTCCATGCAGAAATGATCCCTTGAGAAGATGTAGGCAGCTACAAAAGACCTGAGAGAGAAAAGTCATCTTCTATGGCAAACAACCTTGTCAGCATGAAGGGATGTGTATGAATCAGCCTCTCTCTTCTTAATGTAGAGAAGATGGACCAAAACAGTGCTAGGTGGAGAGCTGTTCCCGGGTGCCCATGGTTTATATACCATTCTAACTTGTGAAAGTGTCACAGGAAGTAGGGGCAGCCTCCATCTCATGGGACTCTTGAAAGCAACTGTTAGGACAAAGTGGTTGTCAAGGCAATGACCTCATTCAGTTCCTGAAGAAGTGATCTACCTCACTTCCTTGGTGATGGAACTCTCTTAACTTGGGATCCAGGAAGCCAGGCACCCGGAGCCAGTCCAGTCCCAGACCCAGTAGGCTCACTTGTTTGAATTTACCAAGGAGAGTGTCAGTCTTTCTTGGTACCTACAGATGTGAGGATGGCCAATTACCAGGAGAGCTCTGCATAGGGGCCTTTCCTGAGAAAGTAGGTAGTGGTTCACCGCAGGCTCCTGACAACTTCACAGAGTTGGCCAAGGAGACCAGATCTGAGATAGGACAGGCCATTTTGGGGGAACATAGTATGGCCCACCACTCAGAGGAAACTCCGGATAGTCACAGAGTTACATGGGGGAAGGAGGTGTCTTTGTGGGTGTGGGTGTGATTTTGTGGTTTTGTCTCATGATCTGAGAATAGGTAGGAAAGATGGTTTGTTTGATTTGGAGTGGTCTTCTTCTAGTAAGTCGTTGGACAAGGCAAGTGTTTCTATTTCTGTGTATCCCACTGTGTCCGTAGTTGTAGACATTAGAAAATAGAATGCAACAATTGATATGTCCTGTATAGTAGAAAGATTCCCGGCATTCATCCTGCCCAATTTATGAATGGACTGCAGCTTGCCTTATCCATGGGCAACACCTGCTACCTTCCTAAGTTCCTGTTTCTTCCAGAATTCTCACCACTCTCCAGAATAGTCTCATGGTTTTGTGTACAACATATGTACCACATCCAAGCTCTGTGACATTGCCATGTCCTGGATAGCTGAAGGGAATGGCGAGCATCTCAGAAAACTCAGATATCAGTGTGACCAAGAAAGTCTCAGTTGAGAAACCATGTTTTCGGCATTTTGCTTATCAATTGTTCTGTTTCCCTGAATGTCAGGAATGTCTTTGCCTCAGGCCACCCCTTTGTGAAGCCTGAAGAAAACAGTTTTCAAATGAAAATGAATGGGCACCACCTGTGGCTCTTTGCTTTATTGCTTTGGAAAGGGATGTGTCTAAATCAGCCTCTTGTCCCTGTGTGAGGTTGTGGCTTAGATTCTCTGCACCTGATGGATATAAAGAGAGATCCCATGTGTGCATCCAAAACCAAAATGGCCAAAAGAGCAATTATTGTGAATGAAGTCTCTCGCATTCATTTGTAAGGTTCCTGACCACCATCAAGTGAGAATATGGATCCTTTGGGTCAAATGAGTTATGCACAGCCCTGCAGAGGCTAGCCCATAGGTTTTTGGGTTTTCTCATGGCTCCAAATCATATAAAGAATCTATACCTGACAGTCAGTAGGCCTCAAATTGGAGATGCAGAGAAGTATTAACAGCTAGCCTATCTGATCACTCCTGGTTCACCGGATGGGTGTCCAGGCCACCTTGACTTTAGGCAAATGAGGGGCAAGGGAGCTTATTTTTGACACTGTCTTCTGCTGCACCCCTCATGAAAAACTCCAGCCAGTGGTTATGATAAGTGTCTATATGGAAGAAGATGAGGACCATGTGGGAGTGTTTGGTTTTAATTGTGGTCATTTGTTTGGCGGTTGGAAGAGATAACTGGATCCACCTGGGCTTGAACTCTGGCATGATTCCTCTTAGAGACTGAGTTCTGGAATTTACCTCAAAGAAGTATTGCCATGAAATGTGTTGGGATTTTAGGAGGCCACGCATGAGAAGCCTCCCTTGAAAACTGAGATCGAGTGCCAGGGTGTCTTTCCACAGTGCAGTGAGAATCTCAGCCAGGATATCACATGATTTTATTCTGAAAGACTTGGCAGCCATAGTTGAGAGTCTAAACACATATGGAACTCATATTGTAGACCTCAATGATCCTGGCTTCATGTGACCTTTTGGCCACTCTTTGGGAAGCCTTGCCTGTGAGATTTCTCCAGAGTTTTAATTTAAATGAGCTTCCTCACCACATAATGGTTCCTGCATTAATTGAAACGTACAGTGACTCCAACTTCATCCTTCAAAAATGGCTAAATAAATACCATCAAATTTCTGAAATTCGCATGAACAGGTGGCACTGGAGAACCTTTGGATATCCTGTTGCTGATCATGAGTGAAATAATTCCCCACGCAATGACACTTCACCGGGAGGATTCCAATTTTATTGCTCAAAGCTGTGTGCTTATATAGAACTAAGGGGGAGATGGTAGGGCTTAGATAAATGGCAGCAACCCGTTTATTGGCAAGTTCTTTCAGATATCAGCTCCAGAGCCCAGGAATTAGTTCTCATTGGGGCTAAGGTTCCCCACAAGTGAGATTTGAAATTGGCGCTGACGTGAGAGTTCACAAGGGTGGGAACTTTTTGCGCCACTGCAGAAATGAAGAAGGTAGGAAGAAGAAGTCCTTAGGCGCCATGTTGAGGTTTTTCTCTGGGGTATGGCTGCCATTTATTCTGTTCCCAACATTCCACTCTTTTTGTTTTCTTAGGAAGTGGGGCGTCATTTGTCAGATCCGGCTGCTTCCTGCTGTGTGGGGGTGGTGTGGGGCCTAGAAAGAGAAGTGGAGGAATGCTCAGGGAGCAGGTTTGGGATTATCATGGCAGCCAGAAATAAAACCCAGTGGCTATAGACAGCTACTTTCGTAGGGGTGAAGTCAATGAATGTTCCCTGAAGCCAAAGTTGTCAATGGCATGGAACTAGTCCTGGATGGAAGAGATTGTTGGTATCAGCCACTGGTCCTGTAACAGGGACTCTAGGAAATACTGGAAGCGTTGCCTGGACATGGCGTCACCAGCACCTGAAGAAGATCAGAGCAAATAAAAACAGAATGAAGATAAAAATTAAAGGAAATGTCATTTTTTGGCAGAAGTTCCATGTTGGGGGACTGACATAGAAGAGGCCAAGTGCCATGAGAAATCTTAGAAGGTGGTAAAGACTCATGAATCCAGGATGGCAGATTAAGAGGTTCTCGGAGCTCGTTGTCTCCCGCTGTCTGATACCCATTGCATTCCATCATGCCTGGTAGTGAGCTTCATCACTGAGTTACTGTTCTCTTGGAGATGTTGGGGGTTCATCGGTCATCAGAGGCTGGTAGTGCCTAAGCAAAAGCTGGTTGAAAGTTTGATTAGGAATTTTTTGCAGTTGGGTTTGAAGGCACTTCATTTTGCAGGGCAAGAGAGCACAAAAAAGGAGCATCCCAATAAGGGGCCCCAAGATATGTAGTAAGTACATGGCAAGATAGGATTGGAAGAACCCCATGATGGAATTGGAGGAGGTATGTTTGAGCAATTCAGTCGATAATTCCTGCAATTTAACAACATTTTTTTTTATTAGCCCAGATTCATTAACATAATAGCAAAATTCCTCTCTGAGGAATAGGCATGTAACCACTTTTTCTGCAGTGAGAAGATCAATTGCCCTTTGGTTCTGTAAAGCCACTTGTGCCAATGATGTAACCTGCCGCTGCAAGGAACCCAGAGACTCAGCCATGGTATTGAATGTTTCCTGCAGTTTTTGTTGAAGGTCATTGGATGCCCATAGAGCATGACCTATAGCTCCACCAGAGAGTCCGAGACTCGTCACTGAGGTTGTTAAAATGAGGCCTACCAGAACCGGCAGAAAGACTACCCTATGGGTGCGGGAAGGTAGGGCCAACTGTCAGAATTCGGTGGGAGTATACAAAGATAGCTGAGGAACTACAGTAACCAAGAAACAGGTGCCAGAGACATTGATCGTTGAGGTACTTAAAGACCCATTACACCAGAGGAAATGTTCAGGTTGCCTAAACACAGGGCTCTATGGGGTGTTGTAGCTCAAGGAACAAACGGGTAAAGGATTCATTATTGGCAGGTGGAAACAGATGAAAGGAAATAAAGTATTGGTGGAATAACTTTCCCACAGTGGGATACGTGTCACATGTACGGGTTGTCCTTTTTAGAGAAATTGTAGGGTTTTGCTGGAATATTTTCTGCCGCTAATGGGACTGCTGCTAGAAGTGGACGACTAAGTGAAGCACAGAGAAAGCACTGAGAAGTAGGCAAAGAAAGACGGGTGGAGTTTAATAATCAAAACGTTTGGTGTAGCAAATTGAGCCATGTGGGAGGGGGACCTGAGGGGGTTGAAGGCTCTGAATCCTCTTTGGATGAGCTTTGGATACGATCTCGAAGTTTTGATTCTGAGTCCTTAATGTGTTCGACTACCTGGATGGTTGCCTTAGGTTTCGTAATCAGGGTGCGGCCAATAGTCATCCACTCTGTGGGTCTGACTGAGGTTGTCTGAGCATAGACAGCAAACTCAACATAGCCCCAACGTTTGGCCTTGGGGTCAGGTTTATCTAAAGTATACCATCCATTGTTATTGGATGAAGAGCTTTTATGCCACTTTATGTAACTGGAAGTCCACCCTTCAGGGTAACCGAGTGAGTGGTAAGAATAGCTACCACGTTCATCATGGAACCTGCATGACCAATAGGGGCACCCATTATATATCTCAGGCCACCAATGACAATAATCTTTTGTTTGATCAAAAAGGAAGCAAATGAAAGGCCAGTTCCAGCTACCAGGGACGAAGGTCCTTGAAGGTGACAATTTTAGGGAAATAGAGGTGCAGTTGTGGATGAAGCAAGTAGTTGCATCCACTCCGCGGACCTTCTGCATGCCATGTTCTGAGTATCGTTCCCGAAGAGTGAATAAATGCATGGTAGGTGAGGAGGGTAAAGACCAGTCCTGACAGAGCACAGAAAATAAGCAGAGAACAAAAAACAAGCAGTTAGAGAAGACTAGGGTGTTGGGAGAGCTCATTGTGCCTTCTTTAAGAGGAATTGGGCTGCAAGGAAAACCGTGTGAGCCGCAACTTAAATGGGTGAGATGGGTGTGGAGAGCAGGAGTAAAGGGGAGGTTCAGGAGGTGATTCTTGAAGTTCCTCTGGGGTGGCCCTGTCGTCAGCATGTGGGGCCTCCTGGTGATGTGGCTTCAACCTAGACATGTGATTCCAGGGAGTGAGACGGTTGTCTGGTAAGGAGAGTTTGGCGGCGGTGGGGGTACAGAGAATGACAGGCTAGGGGCCTTCCCATTTTGGGGCAAGAGTCCCTTTCTCCTCTGGGGTATTATAATTGACTAGACTAACAGGTGTTAAGGGAGGAGTGTTTGGAGAGGAGACTGGGTCCGGAAGAAGCCAGTCCTGATATTTCCAGAGTTCCGAGCGGAGATGAAGCAAGAGAGGCAAAGACAAATCTCGGGTGAGAGGTCCTTGTGAAATGACCAACGCAGGGGTTATAAGATGTCTTTCATACATTATCTCAAAAGGAGACAGTAAAGATGGTTTCTTAGGGAGAGCTCTGATTCGAAGCAAAGCCAAGGGAAGGAGTTTGACCCAGTCTATGTTTAATTCCATTGTCAATTTGGTAAGGACTTCCTTTAGAGTACGATTTACCCTTTCCACATTCCCTGAAGCCTGGGGGAAATATGGACAGTTGAAATGCCACTTGAAGGAGAGGGCTTGAGAGACCTTTTGTGTGATCCTAGAAGTAAACTCAGGGCCATTGTCATATTGTAGGGAAGTGGGCATACCAAACCTGGGGATGATGTCTGTCAGTAAGATTGAAGCTAAAGTGGAAGCCTTTTTATTGTAATTGGGAAATGCCTCAACCAAACCAGAGAATGTGTCCACAAAGACAAGGAGGTATTTAGTGTGCCATACTGTGGGCATGTTGGTGAAGTCTACCTGCCAGTCAGCAGAGGGAATGTGTCCCCGGGCTTGTTGGGAAGGGAAACGTTTGGGCCTTAAAGGAGTATGAGGGTTGGTCCGCTGACAGATCTGACAATTAGAGGCTATATTCTGTAGCATGGCTTGTCAGAGCGAGTGAGGAAGAAGAAACTCTGTAAAAAGAGGGTCAAAGACTGAGAATTGGAAAGGAATAGAGTATGAAGGAACTTGAAAAGATGCTTGTTCTTACTGAAAGAAGTAGGGGCTTCAGATGAGCTGTCTAAAGTGGCCATTATATGTCCACCATGGGGGCCATGATTGGAAGTGGTAGCAGCCATTCGTGCCACCTGGTCAGCTTTGGCATTGCCCTCAGTGATAAGAGAGCCGTCCTTCTGATGGGACCTACAATGGACATCTCCCAACTGGGTGGGTAAGTGGGAGGCCTCTATCAGATTGGTTATAAGAGCTGAATTAGTGATCACATTACCTTTGGTGGTAAGTAGGCCTCGCTTCTTTCAAATTGCAGCATGGGATAATAAGATATGGAAGACATATTTTGAATCAGTTTAGAGGGTGAGGGATTTGCCTTGTGCTAGAAGGCAGGCACGAGTGGATGCTATAAAATCAGCCTGCTGGTCTGTAGTTCCTGAAGGCAAAACTTTCGCCTCTATAATCTCAGTGGCTGAAAATACAGTGTATCCAGAGTAATGAGTTCCATTCTGCCTAAAGGAACTGCTGTCAGTAAACCAGATAAAGTCAGGCTTGGTGAGTGGTCTCTCAAAAATGGAAGAATGACAGGGGAGGAAATCATCTAAATTTTCCAAGCAATTATGAGTTGGTGTGTGAGACTTGGGAGTCATTGGGAGCAGTGAGGCAGGGTTCAGTGCAGAGCAGGGGAGGAAAATAATATTAGGGTTTTCCAGAAAGGAAGTGAGGAGCCACAGAACTCTGGATGTAGGGAGGGTTTGAAGGCCCTTTTAAGGTAAAAGATCTTTCAAGTGATGTGGGGAGTAGATAGTTCAAGGGGCCCCAAAAGTCAGATTAGAGGCTTCTTTGTGTAAAATTTGTCCAGTAGCCAGAGCTCTTAAGCAAGGGGCCCACCCACGGATGGAAAATAAGAAACCATGTCCTCCAGGTCACATAGATGCAGACCCAGGTTGATGGTTTCACTAGAAAGGAAGCTAAAGCACGTGACAACAACATATATTTCAAGTGCCCAACCTCACAGGCAGTATCTCAAGAAGTCTCTAGGACAACAGACCTCCATGTTTTTGAAGTGTTTACCCTGTCCCTTACTTTTGGAAACTCCTCTAACACTTCCAAGGTTGTGAACTCCTGATCGCATTCCATTCCAGATATGTATTCATGGATTTTCTAACTCTTCTCATCTAATTGTGTCTTACAAGGGGTGAAGGTGTTGTCAAGGTATTGTCCTGGATGAGAGTGGGAAGATTTTTGTGTAGCACATATTTACATACACATTGGATTCATTTTCCAATTTTCCATTCGAAATACTGAATCCCTGTCAGTAACCCATACCCTAATAGACTCTGACTACTAATCCTAATATGATGGAGACAAATAACCCAAACATAATATTAATACAAGCAGTTCAGAGGAGGCATGGTGTATAGTTGGTCTTGCCTTTTGCATGATATAGTGTAGGAGTTATAAATCTTGTCAATTGTTTGTTGAAATAGTACTCCATGTGTTTTTAAAGTTAACACATATGTGAATTTCTGTCTCCTTTTTTCTGTAGCCAATTCAGCACATGTATTTTTATTAGAAATATAAAATCATACCTGGTATCACACGTACATTTTTGTGAGGTGCCTAACTTGGCAGAAACAAAGTATGAGAAGAGATCACCCCTCCTAAACGCTTTTGGACCTGAAAATTCAAACTATGAGTGAGATTTTTAGTTGAACAACATTATACATAAATCCATGTTCAGTAAAATTAATATTTTTGGATCGGTGGATGATATATATTTCACGATGAATTTTGATTGGCATATATATATTGCTACTTCCTAATGTTTCTCTGTGATATATACATATATATATATATATATATATATATATATATATATTTTTTTTTTTTCCAAATATAAAATATATGTGTCTTATTATACACTCCCTTAATAATTCACTCATGCTCATGTATGTGGTTTTATAATCAAATTTTCATTCGATTATTTTCAGAAATATTCATCCACCTGAAATACATATTTGTTTTCTAGTACTGAAAACTCACTTCACTGAATGGTGCAAACAAATCCTTATATTTCTACAGTAACTGACCCAATTTAACATCAATGCATGTAGATTCCAATGGGGCATGATGTGTATTTTGACGTTCTTTTTATTTAACACTGGTACATTACTATTTCTTCAGTTTTTGTACATCATAGTATAAACATTTAATCCATAAGTTCACAAATTTAAAGACATTTGAAACACATTCAATCACTTCCTGCTTCAGTACACATGTATTCCTCCTTGCTTTTGACTGGTCATTTCATGAGACTTCTTTCCAAACACATTATTTTCGATTTCCATAATCAATTTTGAAGCAAAACTCACACACTTTATGATAAACCACAACCAGAATATTACCATTAGATGTATAACTTGTTGGAATGAATGTATGTATATCAATATAACATTTACTGTGTATTTTCAGATATCAATTGATTCCAATTTCTAAAGTTGGAATCAGTTATATTATATATTCACACATTTTACACCTATTTGTACCCCCAATACTAATTTATATCTCTTCTAAATATTGCTCCCAGAAATGGTGCAAGAAATACTCATGTCACCTGATCTACATATACATTTTATCACAGTAATATTCTGGCCACAACATGCAAAGTCACACTTACAATTGTACCAAAGCCTAAATGGAATGTGAGTATGGATTATGAAAATCACCCATGTCCATGTTGCCTAATGCTCTCAAATGTCAATCCTATTGATGACTACATATTTGTTTCTTCCTAAGATTATGTATTCAACCTCAAGCCTGTTGAAAATGTCTAATCCTATCAATCACTTCACCATTTGCCTGATTTCCTAATGTCTCTAATGATATCTGCTTTCCTACATATTTTCCCCAGTTCATCATTGTGACTGACTCTTCAAATGTGCTGACATTTACATTTTCTGTCTACCTGAAACCCTATTGCTAAAGAACTTTTTGTCCAAATCCTATACTGACTCTTTTTTCTAATCCTATCAAGTATCTTCCTAATCCTACCAACTATCCTTTTTTGACTGGATGTTCTCTTCAACATTCAATTATCCAAGGTACAAGGTCCTATGCCATTATGTATAGATTTATCTGAGACACATGTGCACAACATAATTCAGAGTAAAGTATCCCAATCAAGGATCCAATGCCATTTTGGGCTTCAAATCTTACCTAGATTTGTGTTTTCATACATATATTTCACCTCTATATATCCTTATAAATATTGCAGGTTCCCAATACCATTATTCATGCAGCAGAATGATTCCTAACCCAAATCAATCATGTTCTTAACCCTAACCATACTTTGTTTCCTCAAACTAACTTTACAGAAAAGCAAGGACAAAGTTGGTCTTATATAGAAATGTAAGAGATCTTCCACCTGCTGAGAACCTCAAAGGTCCATGCAGAAGTGAACCCTGGGGAAGATATAGAAAGCTATGAAGGACCTGAGAGAGCGAAAGTCATCTTTCATGACAAAAAAAAAAAAAAAAAAAAAAAAACAGGTCAGGATGAAGGGGTGTGTCTGAAGCAGTCTCTCTCTTCTTAATGTAGAGAAGATGGACCAAACCAGGCCTGTGTGGAGAGCTGTTTACGGGTGCCTATGTTTGATATACCATTCTTACTTGTGAAAGTGTCACAGGAAGTAGGGGCAGCCTCCATCTATTGGGACACTTGGAAGCAACTGTTAGGACAAAGATGTTGCAAAGGCAGTGACCTCATTCAGTTCCTGAAGGAAGTGACCTATATAACTTTCTTGGTGATGGAACTCTCTGAACTTGGGATCCAGGAAGCCAGGCACCCAGAGTCATTCCCAGTCCCAGTCCCAGTGGCCACACATGTTTGGATTTACCAAGGACAGAATCGGTCTTTCTATGTAACTACTGATGTGAGGATGGCCAAATTCCAGGAGAGCTCTGAAGAGGGGCCTTTCCTGAGAAAGCAGGTAGTGTCTCACTACTGGCACCTGACAACTTCACAGTGTTGGCCAAGGAGACCAGATGTGACATAGGACAGCCCATTTCGGGGAAACGTAGTATGTCCCATAAGTCAGAGGACACTCCGGATAGTCACAGACCTACTTGGGGGAAGGAGTTGACTTTGTGGGTGTGCGTGTGAGTTTGTGGTTTTGTCTCATGATCTGAGAATATATAGGAAAGTCGGTTTGTTTGATTTGGAGTGGACTGTTTCTAGTAAGTCTTTTGACAATGCGAGTGTTTCTATGTCTGTTTATCCCACTGTGTCTGTGGTTGTAGACATTAGAAAAGAGAATGCATCAATGGATGTGTCCTGTCTAGTAGAAAACTTCACAGCATTCATCCTGCCCAATTTATGAATGGACTGTGGCTTGCCTAATGGATGGGCAACAACTACTATCTTCCTAAGTTCCTGTATGTCTTCTTGAATTCTGGCCACTCTCCAGAATAGGTTCAGGGTTTTGTGTCCACGATATGTACCACCTCCAAGCTCTGTGACATGGCCATGTACTGGATAGCTGAAGGGAATGGGATCATCTCAGAAAACTCAGATATCATTCGAGAAACCCTGCAATGGGCCATTTGCTTATCTATTGTTCTGTTGCCCTGAATGTCAGAAAGGTCTTTGGCTCAGGCCACTCCTTTGTGAAGCCTGAAGGAAACGGTTTTCAAGGGGAATTAATGGGCATCACCTGTTGCTCTTTGCTTAATTGCTTTGGAAAGGAATGTGTCTGCATCAGACTCTTGGCCATGTGTGAGGCTGTTGCATAGATTCTCAGCACCTGATGGATCTAAAGAAAGTTCCCACGTGTGCTTCCAAAACCAAAATGGCCAAAAAAGCAGTCATTGTGGACGAAGTCTCTCGCCTTCCTCTGTAACGTTCCTAACCTCCATCAAGTGAAAATAGGGATCCTTGGTGTCAAATGAGTTCTCAAAACCCTGCAGATGATAGCCCATATGTGCTTGGGTTTTCTCATGATTCCAATTCACATAAAGAGTCTATACCCGAGAGTCAGTAGGCCTCAAATTGGAGAAGCAGAGCAGTATTTATGGCAGGCTTATTTGATCACTCCTGGTTCTCAGGAAGGGTGTCCAGGCAACCCTGACTTTAGGCAAATTATGGGCAAGGGAGTTTATTTTGTACACTGTCTTGGGCTGAGCCCCTCATGGAAACCTCCAGCCACAGGTTATGATGAGTGTCTATATGGAAAAAGATGAGGGCCTTGTGGGAGTGTTTTGGTTTTAATTGTGGTCATTTGTGTAGTGCTTGGAAGTGATGACAGGGTCTACCTGGGCTTGAACTCTGGTGTGATTCCCCTTAGAGTCTGAGTTCTGGAACTGATCTCAGAGAAATATTGCCATGAACTGTGTTCAGATTTTAGGAGGCCACGCATTGGATTTCCCCTTGGAAACTGAGATCAAAAAAGAAGGGTGACTTTCCACAGAGCCTTGGAATCTCAGCTAAGATATCACATGATTTTATTCTGAAAGATGTGGCAGCCATAGTTGACAGTCAGAACACCCATGGACGTCACATTGAAGACCTCAATGGGCCTGGCTTCATGTGACCTTTTGACCACTCTATGGGATGACTTGCCTGTGAGATTTCTCCAGAGATTTCATTGAAATGAGTTTCCTCACCATTTAATGGTTCCTGAATGAACTGAAACCCACAATGCCTCCAACTTCATCCATGAAAAATGGCTAAATAAATACAATAAAATTTTTGAAATTCCCTTAACCAGGTGGCACTGGAGAACCTTTGGATGTCTTTTTCCTGATCATGAGTGTACAAGAGAATGCCATGATTGACGGGGTTTCATGAAAATGGTGTAGAACAAAGATGCCAGTAAGTTGGACCCTGCTGAGTAGTGGGCCTATTGCAGTGGTGGGCAGGTGTGTGATAATACATCCGTGGTGTGGCCAGGAGGATTTTCCATTGCCTTCAAAATGGCTTGTGACTGATATGGTGCAGCCAGCAGACCCTTCTTGTTACATGGAGAGGTTTCTGGGCAAAGTTCAGAGTCAGATTTCTATGGACAAATGGGCAAGCTTTGTGAGATAGAAGCCTGGTTGGTGCATTCTCTGTCACCATAATTGACAGAACTCCCTCCAATACTGGGTCCCAGTTGAACTCGTTGTATTTCATGAAGCAAATACCAAACTCCCAGTGCAGCAGCAAGAAACACCACGAAAAGTGGAGGATGACCAAATGGCTTCACAGTTCACACGGGGAGACACTTAGCACCAAGTGGCCACAGTTTATCTACAAATACAAAATTCAGCACTGCTGCCTCATGTTCATTAGAATACAAAAAACCATGTCCTCCAGGTCACGTAGATGCAGACCCAGCTTTTATGGTGTCACTAGAAAGGAAGCTAAATCTCCTTACAACAACATATATTTCAAGTGCCCAACCTCAGAGGAAGTTTCTCAAGAAGTCTTTAGGCCGGCAGAGCTCCACGTCTTTGGAGTGTTTACCTGTTAGACCAGGACGCTAGAAAAGACCACTGACTCAAATTAAAATCAAATAAAATTAAGCTTATTATTTCCACCGGCCATGCTGCCTCTCCCTCCCAAAATGGTGGGAACAAGAGAGCATCCCCAGCTTTCCTACAGCCCAGTTTTATAGCCCAGAAAGTTACACAAAAGGGGGGTTACAGATAACAGAACTCTGATAAACATCACATTAAAGGTAGTTTACAATTTTTTTTGCTGTCCCTACATCAGAATTCATGAGGACCATTAGAGCCTCAGAGAGGGATGTTGTCTGGCCAGAGAAGGCAAATATTTATGATGTGTCACTAAAGTTTCAGAGAGGGCTGCTATCTGGTCAGAGAGCTGGGCATGCGTGAGTTCAAGGCGTGGGCAGGCATTCCACGCAGGTTCAGAATTTGAAGTAATTTATGGTAAAGCCAAAATTATCTTTTCATGGCTTTGTGGCATGATGGCTCCCAATTTTAATAAAAGATCAGGTTGGGTCTACAATTTCCCCCTTTTCTCTGTGTCCCTTTGAAATCTTTGATAGATTATGGGAAGAACACTGAGGAAATTTTAATCCCTCAGATAAGAGTCTCCAAATTTTCACAACTCACCCAAAACCGATCTCCCTGATTTTACCTGACTTAATTAATTATTTAAATTGATAGTCTATTTATCTTTCTCTCCATTGTTGTAAAAAGAGTGGCATCACTAATTTTTTCTTCTTCTGTCCTGAGACAGGGTGACGTGAGTGGGCTCGTCGTGAGGGACATGAGTTGCCTATTAGAAGTCAGTTGAGAGACATGAGTTGCCCTTTAGAAGTCAGTTTGGTTTGAAGTCAGGTTGGGGAAGAACAGGTTGTAAAGTCATCTGTGAATGGATTCTTCTATGAGTGAAACAAAAACCATGAGTACTGAATAAATGTTGCAGCAGCTGGAACATGTCACTGTATAGAAATTCCCTCACCAGTCTTTAATATCCCCAATTATCAGGACTGTCAACTTAATATTTAACTTTAAGTGTTATAGTTGGCCCTCCCAATAAGACACAGTTTAATAATTTAATGTCATCTGATCTTGTAAAAATCCTTTTACTAGTATGACCTCTGCGTCTAATAGAGAAACCTTTAATTCTGTTACTCAGGGCTGGATAATCGTACTAGCAAACACCAAGCCTACCTGTGTAGGTTAGGAATATCTGTAGGTCTTAAACTGAAAACTTCTGCCTGTGGCAGCTCTTCTTGATAGTCTCTTTTTATAAGTATTAGGCATTCCTGTGTGAGAATCCTTCTTTGTAGCCTCCAGTCTTACTTATTTTGGGAGGATAAGATAAAGTGCATACCTTAAAATTTTATTATTATTATTATTATTATTATTATTATTATTATTATTATTATTATTTAAAATGCCCAGGAGTGGCTGTATTTTGGTCTTAACTGTCTTTGCTAAGTGTTTAAGATGAAGCAGTCAAACTGACATTTGTTTCTATCTATTGTTAACAGTCAGCTGAGATTTTGTGGGAATCAATTCTGGGAAAACTTGAGAAGAGATTCTCAGTTCTGCTAGTGCCATTTGTGCTAGGTGGGTCCAGGTCTTGCTTGACCATTTGGCTTCCCTCAGAAGCATCATGGATGTCTCCTTTCTATGATGACTCTCCTCTTTGTAACAAATGCACTGATTGGCTTTCTGTTCTCCAGTGGTCTCATTAATCTCCCTGATCAGGAGGTTATGTGGCTCACAGTTGCAAAGCTCTTTAGAGAAGTCCCCTGTTCCCTGGATTCAGACTGACTCAGAGGGCAAGAGCCAAATATTGGTTTTCTTGGCCCTTTTCATTTAACATTCATTTTGAATCCTAATCTTAAAAATCCAGCAAATAAATTTTAACAGCCTTATATTAAGAGTACTGGGCTTTAATGTCTATAACTTTATAATTACCTTTTTATTAATTGGGATCTGTATTATTCTGTCTGTATTGTAGTTGATGACTTATTATCTTGAATAAACCCATGTTGTGTTCTTAAAGCAACACATTTGTAAAACACTAACAGGGAATCTTTAGATCACTTATAAGAAAATTTCAAACTAAAATTAACAAAAGTAAAAATACTTAGTTCGTGTAATATCTTCCCTGAATTTTTTGGCTGAATTATACATTATATCCCCTGTTTGAGATCCTAGGAATATTGACAATAAAAAAAAAAACTTTTTAACATAACTTTAAAGAAATATTATCTGACCTAATGGTTTCATAATCATTCTCACATGTAGTAAGATGGGACACACAGCCTTATCTCAGGTAAGGCAGAGCTCTTTATAAATCTTAACTATTTTAGTTCTAAAGCTGATCTTTATTTTTAAATATCATTTGACAATGTTTAAATAAATTGTTTGAGGTCACATGAACATTAGCTAACACCATATGATATCACATTTAAAACATGAATTAAAGAAAGGCTGAAAGTTTTTAACCTTTACAAAGATTAGGCTCTAATTAACTTAAAAATACATTTAAATTGTTCCCCAATGTAAAAAGTAACATAAAAATTTACATATCTTATTGATAACAGGTAAATAAATCCACAATATATTTTTTACCACACAACTTCAGAGCACCAGCTTGATATAATACTCTTTAAACGTTTCTACCTTACAGATTTGCATACCTGTAAGATATGAAAACATTAATAGCATTACAATTACATTTATGTTTCTACATTAATCAAGTTTGGCTTTTAAAGAAATGGAAGTACAGTGCTCTAAAATAACAGTTTTTATTTAATCAGTTGTTTAATTTTTATGGTTGCTTGCTCTAGAAAACATAAATCTTAATAAACTCAATGTTATGGGTAAACTTATGTTTTAAGAAATTTTTGTCTCATTAACACATGACTGATTTTTACAATCTTATACAGAGTTTACTAAAAAAAATACAGATCTTAGTAAATCAATCAGATATCTAACAAAAGTACTCATGAATGAGTAATCCCATATCAAATTTACTTTACTTATTTATCAAAAAGTTAGAGAAATGTATTGAACAGTGTAAACCATTTTTATGTTGAAGGAAAGGTACTAGAGCCAAGGCATATTAGACATTTTGTAGATGTTAATATTTTGTTAGATGTTTGAACACCTAGAAAACTTTGTAAGCTTAAATTTAAAGACATTTGTTTTTATCTCTTTATCCAATTTAAATTGAAACATTTAAATCACGTGAATTAAAGATCTTTGGATCCACTTTTTTAAAATTTGTTTTTACGAGTGCTATTTTTTTATGAGCGCTCCTTATATATGTTAATTTGTGTATCATATATATGATATACGGACATATGTATATATAGACATACAACACATAACAATTTGTGCACACATAATAATAGTAAAGGCCTTGTAGCTTTTCGTAGTTGAAATCTTTATTGCAATGTTTCAAAAAGTCCACAGTTGGTCAAAGATAGAACTGATCAGAAAAACATTAACCTAGGTCTGTATGCTCAAAATCATGAGGTCAAAAAACATAAAGTATCTAAGAAAAAAAATAAGAGTCCTAGAAAAAATGACTTGCCAGTAATTAGTAAATAACATACAATTTACCTTTTTTTCCCTTAGACCTCAAATCACTCTCCTACAAAGCTTGCAGGCTTCTTTCATTTGCATTTCAACATAAGTCATGGCTGAGGTCTGGAAGGAGCAGCAAAAAAACTGCTATTCTGAACAGACATCTCAGGACTAAGGCATTTTAACCATAATTTTCAGGTTCAGATGTTGAAAATTATGATACAAGTTTAAGATACAATTCACAAAATTTTATATCTTTACATCTTGTTTTGTCAACAGACACCATACTATGATTTACTATTTATGTCCAAATTAATGCATTGGTACACACAGTGACATTTTCCCAGGCTACCCAATTCAAAATTGGTGAGAAAAAAAAAAAGACCGTATGATTGGGAAGTTTCTTGCCAACTTGGAAGTAGAGTTCTTCAGTTATCCATCCTAAGTATTTAAGTTCTCTGGCATGAATTATCTGAAATCATAAACTAAACAATTACCTAAACCCGACTTTTTACTGCAAGATTGTGCAATGCTTCAAAAACCCATTCAGTTACCAGATTGTTAAAATAAAACATCATCATTTAGACACACATTCAGCTAAGATCATTCCCCAAAAACAATTTATAATATCAACACATTATTGCAGATGCCTTAAAGGGCCAGAAACTAAGACACAATACAGACAGAAAGGAGGTCCAGACTATGGCTGTCAGAGAGAACCCTTTAAACCAGAGCAGATAAGAGAAAAATCTCCTACAGCAGTGGCACCATAGATGTCCCCACAAGGGGACCAGATGTTTTCACAGAAGGGCAACCTGAAATGTAAAATAAAGTGTCTCCATGGTGACTTTACTGCATTTAGTGTCCCCTTTTTCTTTTTCTCTTTTTTTAACAAGACAGAGGTGGCATAATCCTTACAGTGCAGGGAAGGAAGGAGGTAATTCCCTGAATCAACAGGGCTTTGGCAGCTGCTGGGAGTCCCTCAGTTTCTCCTTTTACATACAGGATTAGCTCCTCTGATTCAGTTCCACACCAAGCATGCTCTATCTCCTAACATTTCAGTAGATAGGTCTCACAAAGTTCCGGGGCGGAGGGTGGGTACAAGATTTGTAACTTAAAGTTTGGTTCCTGACCTTGAAGCCAATTAATACCAATTTAATAATGAGGACTGGGTTTTGAGAAAAAGAAAAAAGGAGGTTTATTGCTTGGCTAACAAAGGAGAAACACAGGGGACTCTGCCAAAGTTGTGACTCTCTTTATCTGGAGGGTTTTAAAGGAGTTTCACTTGTTAACCTGGGAGATACTCTGTTCTTAGGTCCCCAGCAGGCATTTCCCTCTGCAATGGGTGTGCTCCAGGCAGCCAGCTAGGGGCTTCTATCATCCTGCTTCGCAAAGGGGGATAAAGTTCATTTCAGTTCCTTAAAACACAGTCCAAAGTGGTGTCAGGCTTACTCTCTTTATTTCTGATTTTCATGTCCAATATACTTAAGTTTTTACCACCAAAATCACACAACAAAACGAACAAAAACAAACAAACAAAAAAACAAAAAATAGAACACAGAACACAAATAAACAGAAACCCGGTGGCTAAACACAGAAACAGGGGAACAGTGCAACATCTTGCTAAAGCTCCAGGGTAGGAGCGCGTGCGTGCTCATCGGCACCTCTCTACAGTTCCAGAGGAATTCCCTACAGAACAGAACAGAGGACAGAATGATTCTCGTTACTGTTCTGCACAGAAGAATATGTGAGCCTCCCCGTGCCACATCTCTGTCATCAGAAGAGATCTCCCTTAACCAGATATCAGATGTTATAAAGGAGCCACTTACCTATGGAGGCGTCCTCCATCAGGTGCTTGCTAATAGTTTTAGTGCAGTGGTTCACTGCAGTGCTTCCTGGACTAAAGGCTCTCTTCCAAATATAAAGAAGATGGACCAAATCAGGCCTGTGTGGAGAGCGGTTCCTTGGTGCCTATGGTTGATATACCATTCTAATTTGTGAAAGTGCCACAGAAAATAGGGTAAGCCTCCTTCTCATGGTACGCTTGAAAGCAACTGTTTGGACAAAGTGGTTGCCAAGGCAGTGACCTCATTCAGTTCCTGAAGGATGTGACCTCACTTCAATCCCTTGGTAATGGAACTCTCTGAACTTGGGATCCAGGAAGCCAGGCACACAGAGTCAGTCTCAGTCCCAGTCCCAGTGTCTCACTTGCTTCGATTTAGCAAGGACAGAGTCAGTCTTTCTTGGTACCTACTGATGTGAGGATGGCCAAATGCCAGGAGTTCTCTGAAGAGGGGCCTTTCCTGAAAAAGTAGGTAGTGGCTCACAGCTGGCTCCTGACCACTTCACAGAGTTGGACAAGGAGACCAGATCTGAGACAGGAAACGCCATATCGGGGGAACATAGGATGGCCCAACAGTAAGAGGATACTCTGGAGAGTGAGAGACCTACTTGGGGAAGGAGGTGCCTTTGTGGGTGTGGATGTGTGTTTGTGGTTTTGTCTCATGTTCTGAGAATAGGCAGGAAAGTCGGTTTGTTTGGTTTGGAGTGAACTGTTTCTAGTAAGTTGTTTCACAAGGCGAGTGTTTCTATGTCTGTGTATCCCACTGTGTCCGTGCTTGTAGACATTAGAAAAGAGAATGCATCAATGGATGTTTCCTGTCAAGTAGAAAGCTTCCCAGCATTCATCCTGCCCAATTTATGAATGCACTAGGGCTTGCCTTATCGATGGGCAACACCTGCTATTTTCCTAAGTTCCTGTTTTCTTCCTGAAATCTAGCCACTCTCCAGAATAGGTTCATGCATTTGCATCCACGATATGTACCACCTCTAAGCACTGTGACATGGACATGTACTGGATAGCTGAAGAGAATGGCAAGCATCTCAGAAAAGTCAGATATCACTGTGACCCAGAAAGTCTCAATAGAGAAACCCTGCGAAGGGCCTTTTGATTACCTATTGTTCTGTTGCCCTGAATGTCAGGAAGGTCTTTGCCTCAGGCCACGCTTTTGTGAAGCCTGAAGAAAACAGTTTTCAAACGGAAATGAATGGGCATCACCTGTGGTTCTTTGCTTAAATGCATTGTAAAGGGATGTGTCTGAATCAGCCTCTTGGCTCTGTGTGAGCCTGTGGCTTAGATTATCAGCACCTGATGGATCTAAAGAAAGATCCCATGTGTGGATCCAAAATCAAAATGGCCAAAAAATCAGTCATTGTTGATGAAGTCTCTCGCATTCCTCTGTAAGGTTCCTGACCTCAATCAAGTGAGAAAAGGGATCCATTGTGTCAATTGAGTTCTTCAAAGCCTTGCAGATGCTAGCCCATAGGTTCTTGGGTTTTCTTATGAATCCAATTCAAATAAAGAATCTAAACCCCACCGTCAGTAGGCCTCAAATTGAAGAACAGAGCTGTATTAATGGCAGGCATATTTGATCACTCCTGGTTCACAGGAAGGGTGTCCAGGCCACTCTGACTTTTGGCAAATGAGGGGAAAGGGAGATTATTTGGGACACTGTCTTGTGCTGCGCCTCTCATGGAATCCTCCTGCCAGAAGTTATGATGAGTGTCTATTTGGATAAAGATGAGTGCCATTTGGGAGTGTTTTGGTTTTAATTGTGGTCATTTGTGTGGTGGTTGGTAGAGATAATTGAGTCCCTCTTGTCTTGAACTTTGGTGTGATTCCCCTTAGAGACTGTGTTTTGGAACTGACCTCTGAGAAGGTACAAGGTCCTGTGTCATTGTATATCCATATTTCTGGGACATCTCTATGGAACGTAATTCAAAGCTAAGTATACCAATCAAGGGCCAAATGAACTTCTGGGCTTCAAATCTAACCTAGATTTCTGTTTTCATACTTATATTGAAAGGTTAATAAAATAGGTACTTGTCACTTCCTGTTTTTCTGTATGCTTAATAAAACACTGTTGAAATCTTGAGAACTGTTTGCTCTTCTTGTTCCCAGAATGTGCTGCCCCCAACTGCCAAACTGCAGAATGTACTCCATCAACCATTTGCACGCAAACCGCCCACTCGCCCTTACCCATCAATAAACTTCCCTCCCTGCCCTCTCCAAGGAAAATATATAAGCACTTCTTAAGCTGTTCTCAGGGCTCTCTGCTCTATTCAAGCGAGCTCTGAACCCTTGCATGCCGGACTCCCAATAAACCCTTTGCTGTTGCATTAGACAGTCTCTTGGTGGTCTCTTTCATCGATGCTCACCCGACCTTTACTTCTGGTGGCCCCAGCGAGATCCGGCAGCTGCAGATGAAAGACCCCCAACGGGATGCTCTGGGGGTAAATAAGGCCCCTCTTTCTGGTTTCAGGATTCAGGTTAGGGTTTGACAAAATGGCTATTGGTAAAGAGCGTGAGCTCTCTCCCACGGTGGCTGACACACATGTCACAGAGCCACAGGCCATGTCCCTTGGGGATGGACTCGGGAAATCGAGGAACCATAGTCTCCTCGACTCAGTGATATTTTCTTTCAGATTCGGAATTGCCAGCCCATCAGGTTTTGCCGGCTACTCAGTCCTGGTCTCAGTATTGGACGTCCATTGTCTGTCTTTATTGTCTTGTCTTGTCTGTGTCATGTGTTGTTGCTTTCACTGTCTGTGTATATTTCATTATGGGACAGAGCACTTCAATGCCTCTGTCCCTGACCCTTAATCACTGGACCAAAGTCTGCTTAAGGGCTCAGAATCTTTCTTTTTCATTAAAACACCAGACCTGGCAGATTCTGTGTCTCAGAATAACCCACCTTTGTAGTCGGATGGCCTCTAGAAGGATGTTTCTACTTCGCACTAATTTGAAAAGTCTGAGATATTGTCTTTCAGCTGGGGCCACATAGACATCCAGATCAATAGCCATATATCTTAACTTGTCAGGACCTCTGCAAATCTCCTCCTCCATGGGTGAAGCCTTTCCTTGTCCCTGCACCCACTCCTACTCCTTCCCCTATGATTCTATCTCTCAAACTCTCTGTTCCTCAACCTCCACCCTCTGTTCTCCCTGAGTCTCAAGACTCTACTCGTCCTTATCCTCTGCCCTTGTCCCCCAACCTCCAAAACCCTGTAAGTAATTCCCCTGCTGCTGACTCAGCCTCTCCACCATTCGAGGAAGCCAGAATGGCCCAGCGCCCTCCAGATGACTGTCCCATGACACACACAGCGCCTCCTTCCCTGGAGGAAGCTGGCCCGGCTAAAAAAACTCAGAGAACTCGCCAACGTTTTCACACCTGCCTACTTGGAATGACTGCCAACAACTCCTAGAGACTCTCTTCATGACAGAGGAATGAGAGAAAAACCTCCTGGAAGCTAGAAAAAAATATCCTCGGACCTGATGGGCGACCAACACAACTTCCCAACATAATAAAAGCTGCCTTCCCCTTTAACCAACCCAACTGGGACCCCAACACCTTTGAAGATAGGGAGCATCTGTCCAATTATTGCCAGGCTCTAATTGCGGGTATCCAAGGGGCCGCTAGGTGACCAACTAATTTGGCCATGGTAAGAGAAATTATTAAAAGGCCTGATGAATCTTCCTCTATGTTTCTAGAGAGAATTATGGAGGCATATAAGAGATATACTCCTTTCGATCCTCAGGCAGCAGATCAAAAGGCATCTGTCACGATGGCCTTAATTGTTGAAGCTTCCATGGATATTAAAAAAAAAAAAAAAGTTAAAAGAGAGATTTAGTGAGAGAAGCCGAAAAAGTATACTATAAGAGAGAAACAGGGAAAAAGAAAGGGAGCAGAGGGAGGATGAGAGAAGCAAAAGAAAGACTAAGGCATTGACTAAGATCCTGGTCACAACAAGAAAGAGGCCAGAAATTAAGACATAAGGTGACAGGAAGCGATACCTGGGCCCGTGCCACAGGCCACCCCTGGCCTCAGATCAATGTGCCTACTGTAAAAAAAAAAGGACACTGGGCCAAAGAGTGCCCTATAAAGAGACAGACATGCCAGCCAGCCATTCTGACTCTGGGGGATGACTAAGAAAGTTGGGGCTCAGATTCTTTCCCCTAGCTCAGGGTAAGATTTGAAGTGTTGGGGACCCCAGTAAACTTTGAAATGAATACAGGAGCAGTATACTCAGCCCTTAAGGCCCCATTGGGCCGTCTATCAAATAAAAGGTCTGTAGTTCAAAGGGCTAATGGCAGTAAATATCGGGCTTAGACTACTAAGAGGACCATGGACCTGGGGAAAGGAAAAATCCATCACTCCTTCCTAGTAATCCCAGAATGCCCGCACCCATTGATGGGCAGAGATCTGCTCACCAAGCTCTGGGCCAAAATAACTTTTAACACTGAAGGCCCCCAAATGAAATTTCTAAATCATTCAGTAAAAACTCCTATAGTCACGGCTTTAACTATATTAGTAGAAGATGAACGTCCACTCTTCACACCCCCCAAGACTGATCAAACAGGCAAGCTACCCCAGAAATGGGTACCAGATTACCGAGATGCCTGGGCAAAAACTGCTGTGTTAGGCCTGGCCGTGAAACAACCTCCAATAACAGTGGAGTTAAAAACCTCAGCCTCCCCAATCAATGTCAAATAATATCTTCTAAGCATAAAAAGCTAAAGATGGGATAAGGCCCTATATTCAGAAATATCTGGCCTTAGGGGTCCTAAGGCCCTGTCAATTGGCCTGGAACACTCCCCTGCTACTAGAAGAAAAAGCCAGGAACCAGGGACTATCACCCTGTTAAAGACATAAGAGAGATCAACAACAGAGTGCAGGACATTTACCCCACGGTACCTAATCTGTTCAATCTGCTTTGCACTCTGAACCATGAGCAGAAATGGTATACTGTTCTGGACTTAAAACAAGCTTTCTTTTGCTTGCCTCTGCATAAAGATAGTCAGTTGCTGTTTGCTTTTGGGTGGGTAGACCCAGAAACCGGAAAGTCTAGTCAACTAACTTGGACCAGACTCGCAGAGGGGTTCAAAAACTCCCCCACTCTCTTTGATTAAGCCCTTCACAGAGATCTCAACAATTTCTGAACTACACACCCCGAATTCACCCAGCTTCAATATGTGGATCACCTGCTACTGGCATCCAACACCAAGGAAAACTGTGAACTGGGACCCAAGCACTATTATTCGAGCTTGCTCAACTCGGGTATAGAGCTTCGGCCAAAATTGCCCAATTTGCCAGCAAGAAGTAATCTTCCTCGACTATTTCCTTAGGGGCGGTAAACGATGGCTCACTGAGCCCAGAAAACAAACCATTGAGCAGATAGCAACCCCATCTTACAGCAGACAACTAAGAGTTTCTTGGGATTGCTGGGTTTTGCAGGTTATGGATAAATGGGTTTGAGTCCTTAGCTGCTCCTTTATACCCGCTGTTAAAGGGAGATGCCCAATTCCAATGGACCCCTAAGTACCAGGAATTTTTAGATAACATCTAAGGACACTGACATTGAACGCCTCAACTTTACTGAGCTCAGCCTGCAATTACAGAAAGCCCTACACTACGTTAAAAATGTACATCAACTCACTCACCTTGGTTCAAAGAAACTGCAGGCATTCCTGTAGGATTAAGAACAGAGTTTTCCACTAACTGACTCACAGCGAAAAGAAATAATTGAACTGGTAACAAAAGCCTGTCGGGTCAGTCAATTGTTTAATGCTTACCCTTCCAAGTTTCTTAGACGAAAGCACCTACGAGGAACCAGACCAGGACAATTCTGGGAAGTGGACATTACTGAAATTAAGCCAGCAAGGTATGGACTAAAATATCTCCTAGTCTTTGTGGATACATTCTCAGGATGGATTGAAGCCTTACACACACACACACACACAGACACACACACACACACACAGCAAAAAAAAAAAAAAAAAAAAAAAAACGGCGCAAATGGTTCTCAAGAAGATCCTGGAAGATATTTTTCCAAGATACGGTCTGTCTAAGATAATAGGGTCTAATAATGGACTTGTGTTCATGGCCCAGGTAAGTCAGGTGTGGATTAATTGTAAGTTACATTATGCTTATATACCCCAGAGCTCAGGAGAGGTAGAAAAAATAAATAGAACCATTAAACAGACCTTAACAAAATTAAGCTTAGAGACCGGCATAAAAGATTGGACTATGCTCCTGCCTTATGCACTGTTTCATGCGAGAAATACTCCCTCAGTTTCTTTGTGTAACCTCACCCCCTATGAAATTCTCTATGATGCCCATCATCCAGTAAGGGACCTAATCCCCAACTCTAAGGCCTAACAATCCCTTCCACACCCCTTGCTTGACAGACTTAAAGCCATTGAAAGAACTCAGTGATAACTGTGGAAACAGGTGGCCACTGCCTACCAACCTGGGGACGAGGGGATTCCACATCAATATCAAGTAAGAGACTTCGTCAACATAAGACAACATCAGGTGTTATCCCTAGAACCCCGCTGGAAAGGAACATACCAGGTGCTACTTATAACACCTACAGCCATAAATGTAGACAGAATCACTTTTTGGATCCATGCCTCTCATCTCAAGTCTTCGCTGTGTCCAGACTCTGGTTGGAAACTGGAAAAAACTGGTAACCATTTCAAATTGCGTATTCGCTATGTGGACAAGACTATACACTCTCCCCTTGGCCACCAGTACTCCTAACCCTCATCAGCCTGTTCAGCAATGAAGGCTGATCTGAAATCCTACTAGACAAGAAGTATGGTCTATCTCGCATACAGCCCCCTTAGGGACCTGGTGGCTATCTCTCCACCCAGACATTTTTCAGCTTGGTATAGGTCTTTCCTATTGAGATAACCCCAATGAAGAGGATCCCACTAAAGTTCCATTAAATCCCTTCCATACCATAGATAATTGAAACAAACATTATGGATGCACGGAAACGAGAGCCGGATTCAGGTTGGTTAGCCTAGATTACTATATATGCCCGGCGGACTATCAAAGCCACAAACAGCCATGGCTGTGTGGGGGGAAAGCCAACTTCTTGTGTAATTCATAGGGATGTGAGCATACCGGGGCTGCCTGGTGGAACCCAAACTCCTCATCAAATTCAGTACACAGCATTGGCCATATAACCAATTAGACAACCAAAAACTATGGCCCCCAGAGGGTTCTCTAGATCCTCAAATTCTGCGTGACATTTTTAACTTCAGCAAGTGCTCAAAAGGGGAAAATTCCCCTATGTGGAATCCTTTTCCCTCCTTCACTCACATCCTGTACTATGCTTCTGCAATAGTTCCTCACCCTCAGCCTTCTGCTCTAGACTCTCTGCTGTCACTCCCACCTCAGCAACCTGATTTCTTCCCTCCAATTACTACATCAAAAACCCAAACCTCCACCAGTTCTCAGACCATTGCCCCCTTGCTGAGGTAGCAGGTACCGAGGTACCCCTCCACTCACTCACTCCTCTCTTTTTCTGTCTGTGCCTGCACTAGGTCCCACCAAGTCCTCTAAGAAGCTAAACCAAAGCTCAAACCAGCTGAGAAGAGCCCTCAGACCCCTATCCAAGATGTAATAAAAATAGCCTTTAAAGTTGCTTTGTCATCACTGAAAACAGGTTACTAAAAATTTAAAGTCCCTCACAGGCTTTTTGGAATACTCACTCCCATCTTCACCTCTGCTCTACCTGTTCTACTGCTCAAGTTTTGTTCTAGGAAAATCCCAAACCCCTTTTCCATTATTCTTTTACATCTCATCTTCCTCATTCTCAGATCCACGGAGCTGCTCTCAGCCTCGCCTTCCCCGTCTTCCCCCTCTGTACCAGGTCCATAGATATGTCTTAAATAACCTTCTCCAGAAGTCTTCACCGAGGCTTACATTAGGTCTTTCAGCAAAAGAGTCCCTCTGAAAGAGTTCAATGTAGATAAACTTCCACTTTTCGTGTTGCCCTGTTCTACTTGGCCACTGGCTGGAAAAATCACCACCCCTAAGCTTGACACCGCCTTACTAGATTTTCACAAAATATGTGAACAAGGCCTCTGGCCTTGAGCTGGGGCTTCACAGAGATGGCTAGATTTCTAAGATAAAAAAGTTACCAATTGGGCTTCATGGTGACAGCTGGCAGGGAGAAAAAAAAGAGACAAAAAAGCTCTCCCTTTCCAAGGTGTCTTTGAAAAGTTAACTTGCCCAGAACAAAGGAACAAAAACAGAAACAAAAACTGATTTCTGTGAATTTCTACAGACTGTGAACTTCTGAGCCACTTCCCTTACATGTTGGGTACAAATTCTAAAACTACCGAAACTTGGGGTTCAGGGGATTAATTCATTACAACAGAAGCAATGCCCTCTAAATCCGGATGCAACCAAATAAGACTGTTTTCCTGTGTTTGGTGCTATCTTAGGTCCCTTTCCTTGTCCGTCCCTACAACAGTATAATTCTATACACTTTAACATTATTTATGTTTTCATAAAATGGTCAATATATGTGATTAATTATGTAATGATGCAGATGTTTTCCAGAGTTCTCTATCATGACTTAGGTTCATTTAAAGATCAAATAGGGGGGGCATACAACCCGGTTCCACTGGGAACCTGTATCCCTCACTTTAGCCATCCTATTAGAAATAATAGTTGCTGAAGGGGTGGGCTAGTCCATGAGACACAACAAAGACACAATTAGAAGCAGAAATATGCCAAAGTTTAAAGACATTAAAAACCGACATCACAGCTTTACAGGAATTTTAACCTCTCTCTTTCTGAAGTTGTTTTACAAAGCAGGCGAGTGTTGGACCTCCTCTTTATGAGAGAAAGGTGCCTTTTTGCTTGCATTGAGGGAAGAATGTTGTTTTTATGCCGACAATACTGGAGTTGTAAAAGAATCTATGAGTAAATTAAGAAAACGACTTGAAGAGCGTCAAAGAGAGACAGAGGCCCCAAAAGGGAGGTTTGAGTCTTGGTTCACATAGTGACCTGATTAACTACGCTTTTATCTGCCATGGCCGGTCCATTAAAAATCCTCATATCATTGCTAACTGTAGGACCCTGTTTGCTCAACCGTGTAGTTTCCTTTCTAAACCAAATCGAACCTGTTATTAATCCTAACCATACACTGTTCTCTCAATCTAATTTTACAGAAGAGCAGGGACAGAATTGGTATTAAAATACAGAATTATAGAGGATCTTCCACTTGCTGAAAACCTCAAAGGTCCACGCAGAAATGATCCCTGGAGAAGATGTAGGCAAGTACCAAGGACCTGAGAGAGCAAAAGTCTTCCATGGCAAACAACCTGCTCAGGATGAAGGGATGTGTCTGAATCAGCCACTCTCTTCTTAATGTAGAGAAGGTGGACCAAAGCAGGCATGTGTTGAGAGCTGCTCCTGCATGCCTATGGTTGACATACCACTCTGACCTGTGAAAGTGTCACAGGAAGTAGGAGCAGCCTCCTTCTCATGGTAACCTTGGAAGCAACTGTTAAGACAAAGTTGTTGCCAAGGCAGTGACCCCATTCAGTTCCAAAAGGAAGTGACCACACCTAACTTCCTTGGTGATGGAACTCTCTGAACTTGGAATCCAGGAAGCCAGGCACCCAGAGCCAGTCCCAGTCCCAGTCCCAGTGGTCAAACTTATTTTGATTTACCAAGGACAGACTCAGTCTTTCTTGGGACCTACTGATGTAAGGATGGCCAAATGCAAGGAAAGCTATGAAGAGGGGCCTTTCCTGAGAAAGCAGGCAGTGGCTCACCGCTGGCTCCTGACAACTTCACAGAGTTGGCCAAAAAGACCAGATTTGAGACAGAACAGGCTATTTCCAGGGAACATAGTAAGGCCCACCAGTCAGAGGACACTACGGATAGTCACAGACCTACTTGGGGAAAGGAGGTGCCTTTGTTGTGTGGGTGTGGGTTTGTGGTTTTGTCTCATGTTCTGAGAATAGGTATGAAAGGCAGTTTGTTTTGTTTGGAGTGAACTGTTTCTTGTAAGTCGTTTGACAAGGCGAGAATTTCTATGTCTGTGTATCCCACTGTGTCCGTGGTTGTAGACATTAGAAAAGAGAATGCATCAATGAATATATCCTGTCTAGTAGAAAGCTTCACAGCATTCATCCTGCCCTATTTATGAATGGACTGCAGCTTGCCTTATTGATGTGCAACACCTGCTATCTTCCTTAGTTCCTGTTTTATTCCTGAATTCTGGCCACTCTCCAGAATAGGTTCATGGTTTTCTGTTTAAGATATGTACAACCTCGAAGCTCTGTGACATGACCATGTACTGAAGGGAATGGTGAGCATCTCAGAAAACTCAGATATCAGTGTGACCAGGAAAGTCTCAGTGGAGAAACCCTGCTTGGGGCCTTTTGTTTACCTATTCTTCTGTTGCCCTGAATGTCAGGAAGGTCTTTTCCTCAGTCCACCACTTTTTGAAGCCTGAAGAAAACAGTTTTCAAATGGAAATGAATGGGCATTACCTGTGGCTCTTTGCTTAATTGCTTTGGAAAGGATGTGTCTGAATCAGCCTATTTACCCTGTGTGAGGCTGTGACTTAGATTCTCAGCTCCTGATGGATCTAAAGAAAGATCCCATGTTTACATCCAAAAACAAAATGGCCAAAAGAGCAGTCCTTGTGGATGAAGTCTCTCGCCTTCCTCTGTAACTTTCCTGACCTCCATCAAGTCAGATTATTGATCCTTTGGGTCAAATGAGTTCTTCAAAGCCCTGCAGAGGCTAGCCCATATTTGCTTGGGTTTTCTCAAGACTCCAATTCACATAAAGAATCCAAACCCCACAGTCATTTGGCCTCAAATTGAAGAAGCAGAGCAGTATTAACGGGAGGCCTACTTAATCTCTCCTGGTTCACAAGAAGGGTGTCCAGGCCACCCTGAATTTAGGCAAATTAGGTGCAAGAGAGCTTATTTTGGACACGGTCTTGGGGTGTGCCCCTCATGGAAAACTCCAGCCATAGGTTATTGTGAGTGTCTATATGGAAGAAGATGAGCGCCACGTTGGAGTGTTTTGGTTTAAATTGTGGTCATTTGGGTGGCGGTTGGAAGAGATGACTTGGTCCACATGTTCTTGAACTCTGGTGTGACTACCTTAGAGTCTGAGTTCTGGAACTGACCTCAGAGAAGTATTGCCATAAATAGTGTTGAGATTTTAGGAAGCCAGGCATGAGCGTTGCCCTTGGAAACTGAGTTCTAGGCCCAGGGTGGCTTTCCACAGAGCACTGAGCCTCTCAGCCAGGATACCACAAATTTTATTCTGAAAGACTTGGCACCCATAGTTGAGAGTCAAAACTCATATGGACCTCACATTGTAGACCTAAATGGGCATAACATCATATGATCTTTTGGCCACTCTTTGGGAAGCCTTACCTGTGAGTGTTCTCCAGAGATTTCATTGAAATTAGCTTCCTAACCATTTAATGGTTCCTGAAAGAATTGAAACTCACAGTGCCTCCAACTTCATCTTTGAAAAATGGCTAGATAAATACCATGAAATTTTTGAATTTCCCATCACCAGGTGGCACTGGAAAACCTTTTGATGTCCTGTTGCTGATCATGAATATACCAGACAGTGCCTTGATTGACTGGGTTTCATGTAAATGGTGTAGAACAGAGATGCCAGTAAGTTGGACTCTGTTGAGTAGTAGGTTAGAGCAGTGGTGGGCAGGTATGTGATAAAACATCTGTGGTGGGGCCATGTGTATCTTCCATTGGCTTCAAATGCCTTGTGACTGACATGGTGCAGCCAGCAGAACGTTCCATGTAAAGGCAAGTTGTTATTTGGAGAGGTTTCAGGACATTGTTCAGAATCAGGGTGCTATGGTCAAGGGGGCAAGATATGTAGGATAGGATCCTAGTTCTTGGATCCTCCTGCAAAACCTGACCCACCATACATGACAGAACTTCCTCTAGCACTGTGACCCAGTTGAACTCTTTGTATTTCGTGAAGCAAATACCAAACACCCAGTGCAGCAGGAAGAAACACCACGAAAATGGAAGATGACCATATGGCTTCACAGTGCACACTGCCACACATTTATCCCCCAGTGGCCACAGTTTACCTAAAAAGAGAATTCAGCACTGCTGCCTCATGTACATTGGGAAATAAGAAACCATGTCCTTCAGGTCTCATAGATCCAGACCAAGTTTTCATGGTCTCCCTAGAAAGGAAGCTAAAGCTCCTGACAACAACATATTTTTCAAGTGCCCAAACTCACAGGCAGTTTCTCTAGAAATCTCTAGGCCAGCAGACCTCCATGTTTGTGGAGTTTTTACCCTGTCCCATACTTTTGGAAACTACTCTACCACTTCAAAGGTTGTGAGCTCCTGAGCATATTCCATTTAACATATTTATTCACAGATTTTCTAAATCTTCTCCTCTAATTGTGTCTTACTTGGGGTGAAGGAATTGTCAAGGCATTGTTCTGGATGAGAGTGGGAATAATTTTGTGTAGCACATATTTACATACACATTGGATTCATTGTTCAATTTTCCATTCGAAATGCTGAATCTTTGACACTAACCCATACCCTACTAGACTCTGACTACTAATTCTAATATGATGGAGAAAAGTAACCCAAACAGAATAGAAATACTAGCACTTCAGAGGAGGCATGGTGGATAGTTGGTTTGCCTTTTGCATGATATAGGGTAGGAGTTATAAATCTTGTCAATTTTTTGTTGAAATAGTTCTGCATGTGTTTTTAAAATTAACACATATGTGAATTCCTGTCTCCATTTTTCTGTAGCCTATTCAGCACATGTATTTTTATATGCACATATAGAATCCTACCTGGTATCACACGTATATTCTTGAGAGGTGGCTAACTTGGCAGATACAAAGTGTGAGAAGAGATCACTCCTCATTAATGCTTTTGGAACTGAAAATTCAGACTATGAGTGAGCTTCTTAGTTGAAAAACATTATACATAAATCCATGTTCAGTAAAATTAATATTTTGGATCTGTGGATGATATATATTTCACAATAAATTTTAATTGGCATATATATTGCTACTATTTAATGTCTCTGTGTGTGTTTTGTGTGTGTGTGTGTGTGTGTGTGTGTGTGTGTGTATATATATATATATATATATATATATATATATATATATACTCTCTAGATTTTTCAAAATATAAAATATATGTGTCCTATTATACACTCCCTAAATTCATTCTTGTTCATGTATGTGGTTTTATATTAAACTTTTCATAAGATTATTTTAAAAATATTCATCCACCTGAAATACATATTTGTTTTCTAGTACTAAAAAGTTACTTCAATGAATGGTGCAAACAAATCCTTATATTTTTACAGTAGCTGACCCACTTTAACATCAATGCAAGTAGATTCCTATGGAACATGATGTGTATTTTGACGTTCATTTTTATTAAACACTGGTACATTACTATTTCTGCAGTTTTTATACATTATAGAATATACATTTCATCCACAAGTTCACAAATTTAAAGAAATTTGTAACATATTCAATCACTTCCTGCTTCAGAACATATGTATTCCTCCTTGTTTTTGAGTGGTCATTTCATGAGATTTCTTTCCAAACACATTATTTTCGATTTCCATCATCAAATTTGAAGCAAAATTCACACACTCTTGGTGATAAACCACAACCGTAATATTACCATTAGATGTATTACTGGTTGGAATGAATGTATGTATATCAATATATGATTCCTGTGTATTTTCAGGTATCAATTCAATCCATTATTTTAAGTTGGAACAAGTTATATTATTTATTCGCAGTATGGTCTATTCATGCATTATCTCTATATTCATACATACATGGTACACCTATATGTACCCCCAATACTAATTTATACCCCTTCAAAATATTGCTCCAAGAAATGGTGCAAGAAATACTCATGTCACCTGATCTACATATACGTTTTATCACAGTAATATTCTGGCCACAAAATGCAAAGTCACACTTACGATTGTACCAAAGCCTAAATGGAATGTGAGTATGGATTATGAAAATAACCCATGTCCAGGTTGCCTAATGCTCTCAAATGTCAATCCTATTGGTGACTACATATTTGTTACTTCCTAAGATTATATATTCAATCTCAAGCCTGTTGAAAATGTCTTTTGCTATCACTCACTTTATACTTTGCCTGATTTCCTAATGTCGCTATTGATATCTGCTTTCCTACATATTTTCCCCAGTTCATCACTGTGACTGACTATTCACATATGCTGACATTTACATTTTCTGTCTACCTGAAAACCTATTGCTAAAGAACTATTTGTCCAAATGCTATACTCACACTTTTTTATAATCCTACCAACTATCTTCCTAATCCTACCGACTCTCCCTCTTTGAATGGTTGTTCTCCTCAACATTCAATCATCCAAGGTATCAGATCTTATGCCATTGTGTATAGATTTATCTGAGACATCTGTGCAGAACATAATTAAAAGCTAAGTATCCCAATCAAGGACCCAATGCCCTTCTGGGCTTCAAATGTTACCGAGATTTCTGTTTTCATTCATATATTTCACCTATATAATCTTATAAATATTGCAGGTTCCCAATACCATTATTCATCCAGCAGAATGATCCTAACCCAAATCAAACATGTTATTAACTGTAACCATACACTGTTCCCTCAATCTAACTTTACAGAAGAGCAGGGACAGAGTTGGTCTTACAATACAGGAATGTAGGAGATCTTCAACTTCCGGAGAACTTCAAAGGTCCATGCAGAAATGATCCCTAAAGAAGATGTAGGCAGCTATGATGGACCTGAGAGTGCGAAAGTCATCTTTCATGACAGAAAAAAAAAAAAACAGGTCAGGATGAAGGGGTGTGTCTGAAGCAGTCTCTCTCTTCTTAATGTAGAGAAGGTGGACCAAACCAGGCTTGTGTGGAGAGCTGTTCCCGGGTGCCTATGGTTGATATTCCATTCTAACTTGTGAAAGTGTCATAGGAAGTAGGGGCAGGATCCATCTCATGGACCCTTGGAAGCAACTGTTAGGACAAAGTGGTTGCCAAGGCAGTGACCTCATTCAGTTCTAGACGAAGTGACCCATGTCACTTTCTTGTTGATGGAACACTCTGAACTTGGAATCCAGGAAGTCAGGCACCCTGAGGCAGTCCCAGTCTAAGTCCCACTGGTCTCAAATTTTTGGATTTAAGAAGGATAGAGTAAGTCTTTCTTGGCAACTACTAAATTGAAGATGGACAAATGCCAGGAAAGCTCTGAAGAGGGGCTTTACCTGAGAAAACAGGCAGTGGCTCACCGCTGGCTCCTGATAACTTCACAGTTTTGGCCAAGAAGACCAGATCTGACATAGGACAGCCCATTTCGGGGAAACATAGTATGGCCCACCTGTCAGAGGACGCTCCGGATAGTCACAGACCTATTTGGGGAAAGAAGGTGCCTTTGTGGGTGTGTGTGTGTGTGTGTTTGTGTGTTTGTGATTTTGTCTCAAGTTTTGAGAATATGTAGGAAAGTCGGTTTGTTTGGTTTGGAGTGGACTGTTTCTAGTAAGTCCTTTGAGAAGGTGAGTGTTTCTATGTCTGGGTATCCCACTGTATTTGTGGTTGTAGACAATAGAAAAGAGAATGCATCAATAGATGTGTCCTGTCTAGTAGAATTCTTCGCAGAATTCATCCTGTCCAATTTATGAATGGACTGCAGGTTACCTTATGGATGGGCAACACCTATTACCTTCCTACATTCCTGATATCTTCCTGAATCTGGTCACTCTCCCATAGGCTCATGGTTTTGTGTTCAAGATATGTATCTCCTCCACAATCTGGGACATGGCCATGTACTGGATAGCTGAAGAGAATGGTGAATATCTCAGAAAACTCAGATATCAGTGTGACCAGGAAAGTCTCAGTGGAGAAAATCTGCTTTGGTATTTTGCTTACCTATTGTTCTGTTGCCCTGAAAGAAAGGAAGGACTTTGCCTAAGGCCACACATTTCCAAAGCCTGAAAAAAACAGTTTTCAAATGGAAATAAATGGGCATCACCTGTGGCTCCTGGCTTAATTGCTTTGCAAAGGGATATGTCTGAATCAGCCTCTTAGTGCAGTGTGAGATTATCGCTTAGATTCTCAGCACCTGATGGATCTAAAGAAAAATCCCATGTGTGCATCCAAATCCAAAATGGCCAAAAGAGAAGTCATTGTGATGAAGTCTCTTGCCTTCCTCTGTAAGGTTCCTGATCTCCATCAAGTGATAACAGGGATCTTTGGGTCAACTGAGTTCTTCAAGCCCTGCAGAGGCTAGCCCATAGGTGCTTGGGTTTTCTCATGACTGCAAATCACATAAAGAAACTATACCCGACAGTCTGTATGCCTCAAATTGGAAAAGCAGAACAGTATTAATGGCAGACCTCTTTGATCAGTCCTGGTTCACAGGAACGTTGTCCAGGAAACACTGACTTTAGACAAATGAAGGGCAAGGGAGCTTATTTTGACTTTGTCTTGGGCTGTGTGCCTCATAAAAACTTCCAGCCAAGGTAATGATGAGTGTCTATATGGAAGAAAATGAGGGCCATGTGGGAGTGTTTTGGTTTTAATTCTGGTCATTGGTGTGGCGGTTGGAAGAGATGACTGGGTCAACTGGGCTTCAACTCTGGTGTGTTTCCACTTAGAGACTGAGATCTGAAACTGATCTCAGAGAAGAATTGCCATGAATTGTGTTGGGATTTTAGGAGGCCACGCATGAGAGTCGCCCTTGGAACCTGAGATCTAGGACCAGGGTGGCTTTCCACAAAGAACTGGGAATCTCAGCCTGGATATCACATGATTTTATTCTGAAAGACTTGGCAGCCATAGTTGAGAGTCAAAAGACATAGGACCTCACATTGTAGATCTCAATGGTCCTGGCTTCAAGTGACCTTTTGTCCACTCTTTGGAAAGCCTTGCCTGTGAGAGTTCTCTAGAATTTTCTTTGAAATGAACTTTCTCAACATTTAATGGTTCCTGAATAATTGTGCATCCAACGTCATCCTTGAAAAATGGCTAGATAAATACCACGAAATTTTTGAATTTTCCATGACCAGGTGGAACTGCAGAAACTTTCGATGTCCTGTTGCTTACCATGAGTGTACCAGACAGTGCCTTGATTGACAGGGTTTCATGAAAATTGTTTAGAACAGAGATGCCAGTATTTTGGAGCCTGCTGAGTAGTGGGCCTAGAGCAGTGGTGGACAGGTGTGTGATAAAACATCATGGTGGGGCAAGTTGGATCTGCCATTGGCTTCCAAATGGCTTGTAACTGACAGAGTGCAGACATCAGACCCTTATATGTAAAGGCATCTTGTTATATGGCGTAGTTTCAGGGCAATGTTCAGAATCAGGTTGCTATGGACAAGGGGGGAATCTTTGAGAGATAGAAGCCTGGTTGGTGAATTTTCTTGCAGACCCTGACCCACCACACGTGACAGAAATACCTCAAGCACTGTTTCCCAGTTGAACTCCTTGTATTTTGTGAAGCATGAACAAAACACCATGTGAAGCAGCAAGAAACACCACGAAAAGTGGAGGATGACCAAATTGTTTCACAGTCCACACAGGGAGACACAGTTTACCTACAAAGAGAGAATTGAGCACTGCTGCCTCATGTTCATTGGAAAATAGGAAACGATGTCCTCCAGGTCACATAGATGAAGACCCAGCTTTGAGGGTCTCACTACAAAGGAAGCTTAACTCCTGACAACAACCTATATTTCAGTGCCCAACTTCACTGGCAGTTTCTCAAAAAGTTTTAGGCAAGCAGAGGTTCATGTTTGTGGAGTGTGTACCCTGTCCTTACTTTTGGAAACTCCTATACCACCTCCAAGTTTGTGCACTCCTGAGCATTTTCGATTCCAGAAATGTAATCACAGATTTTGTAACTCTTCTACTCTAATTGTGTCTTCCTTGGGGCCAAGGTAATGACAAGGCATTGTTCTGGATGAGAGTTGGAAGATTAATTTTCCTTTTTTCCATTTGAAATTCTGAATCCCTGACACTAACCCATATTCTACTAGACTCTGACTACTAATCCTAATATGATGGAAGAAAGTAACCCAAACAGTACATAAATACTTGCAGTTCAGAGTTGGACTTGCCTTTTGCATGATAAAGGGTAGGTGTTATAAATCTATTCAATATTTAATTGAAATAGTTCTCCATGTGTTTTTAAAGTTAACAAATATGTGAATTACTGTCTCCCATTCTCTGGAGCTTATTCAGCACATGTATTTTTATATGCACCAATAGAATCCTACAAGGTATCACACGTACATCCTTGTGAGGTATACGACTTAGCAGATACAAAGTGTGAGAAGTGATCACTCCTCCTAAACGCTGTTGGAACTGAAAATTCAACCTATGGGTGAGCTTCCCAGTGGAACAACATTATACATAAACCCATGTTCACTAAAATGAATGTTTTTGCATCTTTATGATATATATTTCATGATGAATTTCGATTGGCATATATATTGCTACTTTTTAATGTCTGTGTTTGTGTGTGTATGTGTGTGATTATTCTTTGAAATATTCATCCACCCGAAATACATATTTGTTTCCTAGTACTGAAAACTAACTTCAGTAAAAGGTGCATACAAATCCTAATATGTGTACATTAACTGACCCAGTTTAACATCAATGCATGTAGGTTCCTATGGGACATGATGTGTATTTTGACGTTAATTTTTATTCCACAATGGTACATTACTATTTCTTCAGTTTATGCACATCATAGTATATATATTGTATTCACTAGTTAGCAAATTTATAGGCATTTGTTTCACTTTCAATCACTTCCTGCTCCAGAACACATGTATTCCTCTATGTCTCTTGACTGGTCTATTCATGAGACTTTTTTCCAAATATATTATTTTCTATTTCCATAATCAATTTTGAACCAAAACTCACACACCCTTCATGATAAACCGTAACCCTAAGATGATCGTTAGATATATAACTGGTTGGAATGAATGATTGCATATCAATATAAAATTTCTTATAAATTTTCAGATATTTATTCAATTCATTATTTAAAGTGGATCCAGTTATATTATTTATTCACAGTATGGTCTATTCATGCATTATGTCTATATTCATAGAAACAGGGTACACCTATTTGTACCCCCATACTAATTTGTAAGTCTTCAAAATATTGCTCCCAGAATTGGTGGAAGAAATTCTATTGTCACCTGATCTACATACACATTTTATTACAGAAATATTCTGGACACAAAAAGCATAGGTCACACTTACAATTGTACCAAAGCGTAAATGGAAAGTGAGCATGGATTACTAAAAACATCCATGTCCAGGTTGCCTAATGCTCTCAAATATCAATTCTATTTTTGACTACATATTTGTTTCTTCTTAGATTATATATTCAACTTCAAACCTGTTGAAAATGTCTAACCCTATCACACAATTTATACTTTGCTTGATTTCCTAATGTCTCTATTGATATCTGATTTCCTATATTTTTCCCCAGTTCATCATTGTGACTGACTCTTCACATGTGCTTACATTTACATACACTCTCTACCCTAAATTCTATTGCTATATAACTTTTGGTCCAAATCCTATACTCACTCTTTTTTCTAAACCTACCAACTACCTTCCTAATCCTGCCGACTATCGGTTTTTGACTGGATGTTCTCTTCAACATTCAATATCCAAGGTACAAGGTCCGATGCCAGTGTATATTGATTTATCTGGGACATCTGTGCTGCACATTACTCAAAGCTAAGTATCCCACTCAAGTCCCCAATGCCCTTCTGGGCTTCAAATCTTACCTAGATTTCTGCTTTCATACTTATGTTTCACATATATACTCTTGTAAACATCGCATTTTGCCAATACCATTATTCATCCCGCAGAATGATTTGTAACCCAAATTGAACAAGTTATTAACCCTAACCATACACTGTTCCCTCAGTATAACTTACTTAAGAGCAGGGACAGTGTGGGTCTTACAATATAGGAATGTAGATGATCTTCCACCTGCTGAGAACATCAAAGATCCATGGAGAAATGATCCTTGCAGAAGATATAGGCAGCTATGTAGGACCTGAGAGAGCAATAGTCATCTTCCATGGCAAACAACCTGGTCAGGATTAATTGATGGTCTGAATCAGCCTCTCTCTTCTTAATAAAGAGAAGATGGACTGAACCAGGCCTCTGTGGAGAGCTGTTCCCTGGTGCCTATGGTTGATATACCATTCTAACTTCTGAATGTGTCACAGGATGTTGGGGCAGCCTCCATCTCATGGGAACCCTGTAAGCAACTGTTAGCACAAAGTGGTTACCAAGGCAGTGAGCATATTCTGTTCCTGAAAGAAGTGACCTCACTTCACTTCCTTGGTGATGGAATTCTCTGAACCTGGGATCCAGGAAGGATGGCACGCAGAGCCAGTCCCACTCCCAGTTCCAGTGGGCTAACTTGTTTGCTTTTCCCAAAGACATAGTCAGTCTTTCTTGGTACCCACTGATGTGAGGATGGCCAAATGCCAGCAGAGCTCTGAAGAGGGGCCTTTCCTGAGAAAGCAGGTAGTGGCTCACTGTTGGCTCCTGACAACTTCACAGAGTTGGCCAAGGAGACCAGATCTGAAACAGGACAGGCCATTTTGGGGGAACATAATATGGCCCACCAGTCAGAAGACACTCCGGATAGTCACAGACCTATTTGGGGGAAGGAAGTGCCTTTGCCGTTGTAGGTGTGAGTTTGTGGTTTTTTCTCATGTTCTGAGAATAGGTAGGAAAGGTGGTTTGTTTGGTTTGGAGTGGACTGTTTCTAGTAAGTCGTTTGACATGGTGAGTGTTTCTAAGTCTGTGTATCCCACTGTATCCGTGGTTGTAGACATTAGAAAAGAGAATGCATCAATGGATGTGTTGTCTCTAGTTGAAAGCTTCCCCGCATTCATACTGCCCAATTAATGAATGGACTGCAGCTTGCCTTATGGATGGGCAACATCTATTATCTTCTAAAGTTCCTGTTTTCTTCGTGAATTCTGGCCACTCTCCAGAATAGACTCATGGTTTTGTTTCCCAAATATGTAACACCACAAGGTTCTGTGACATGGCCATGTACTGGATAGCTGAAGGGAATGGGAGCATCTAAGAAAACTCAGATTTCAGTGTGACCAGTAAAGTCTCAGTGGAGAAACCCTTCTTTGGGCCATTTGCTTACTTCTATTTCTATTACCCTGAATGTCAGGAAGGTCTTTGCCTCAGGCCACCCCTTTGTGTAGCCTGAAGAAAACTGTTTTCATATGGAAATGTATGGACATCACCAGTGGCTCTTTGCTTAATTGATTTGGATTGGGATGTGTCTGAATCAGTCTCTTGTCCTTGTATGAGGTTGTGGCTTTGATTCTCAGCACCTGATGGATCTAAAGAAAGATCCCATGTGTTTCCAAAACTAAAATGGCCAAAAGAGCAGTCATTGTGGGTGAATATTTTTGCCCTCTTGTTTTAGGTTCCTGACCTCCATCAAGTGAGAATAGGGATCCTTTGGGTCAAATGAGTTTTTGAAATCCCTGCAGAGGCTAGCCCATATTTGCTTGGGTTTTCTCATGACTCCAAATCACATAAAGAATCTATATTCTACAGCCAGTAGGCCTCAAATTGGAGAAGTGGAACACTTTAACAGCAGGAATATTTGATCATTCCTGGTTCACAGGAAGAGTGTCCAGGCCTTCATGATTTTAGGCAAATGAGGGGCAAGTGAGCTTATTTGGACACTACCTTGGGCTCATAGAAACCTCCAGCTAGAGGTTATGATGAGTGTCTACATGGAAGAAGATGATGGCCCTGTGGTAGTGTTTTGATTTTAATTGTGGTCATTTTTTGGCGGATGGAAGGGATGACTGGGTCCACCTGGGCTTGAACTCTGGTGTGATTCCCCTTAGAGACTGAGTTCTGAAACTGACCTCAGAGAAGTATTGCCATGAATTGTGTTGGGATTTTAGGAGGCCACGCATGAGACTCACTCTTGGAAACTGAGATCTAGGCCCAGGGTGGTTTCCACAGAGGCCTGAGAATCTCAGCCAGGATATCACATGATTTTATTCTGAAAGACTTAGCAGCCATATTTGAGAGTCAAAACACACATGGACCTCACATTGTAGATGTCAATTGGCCTGGCTTTAGGAGACCTTTTGGCAACTGTTTGAGAAGCATTGACTGTGAGAGTTCTTCAGAGCTTTCATTGAAATGAACTTTCTCAACTCTTAATGGTTCCTGAATGAATTGAAACCCACAGTGCCTCTAACTTCACCCTTGAAAAATTGCTAGATAAATACCATGAAATTTTTGAAATTCCCATGACCAGGTGGCACTGCAGAAATTTTGATGTCCTGTTGCTGATCATGTGTATACCAGACAGTGCCTTGTTTTTGACTGGGTTTCATGAAAATCCTGTAGAACAAGAGAAGCCAGTAATTTGGAGCCTGCTGAGTAAGGGGCCTACAGCAGTGTTGGGCAGGTGTGTGATAAAACATCATGGTGGGGCCATGTGAATCTGCCATTTGCTTCCAAATGGCTTGTGACTGATATAGTGCAGACATCAGACCCTTATATGTAAAGGCATCTTGTTAAATGGAGAGTTTTCAGGGCAATATTCAGAATCAGGTTGCTATGGTTATTGGGGCAAGCTATGTGGGATAGAAGCCTGGTTGGTGCATTCTCCTGCAGACCCTGACCCACCACACGTGACAGAACTCCCTCCAGCACTGTATCCCAGATGAACTTTTTATGTTTTGTGAAGCAAATACCAAATTCCCAGTGCAGAAGCAAGAAATACCACGAAAAGTGGAGGATGACCAAATGTCTTCACAGTCCCCACCGGGAGACACTTAGCTTCCAATGGACACAGTTTAGCTACAAAGAGAGAATTGAGCACTGCTGCCTCATGTTCATTGGAATATAAGAAACCATGTCTTTCGGTCACATAGATGCAGACCCAGCTTTGATGGTCTCACTACAAAGTAAGCTAAAGCTCATGACAACAACATATATTTCAAGTGCCCAACCTCAGAAGCCGTTTCCCAAGAATTCTTAGGCCAGCAGAGCTCCTTGTTTGTGGAGTGTTTACCCTGTCCTTTACTTTTGGAAACTCCTCTACCACCTCCAAGGTTGTGAACTCCCGAGCATATTCCATTCCATATTTGTATTCATAGATTTTCACACTTTTCTAGTCTAATTGTGTTTTACTTGGGGCGTAGGTAATGTCAAGGCATTGTTCTGGATGTGAGTGGGAAGATTTTTGTGTAGCACATATTTACATACACATTGGATTCATTTTTCAATTTCCATTTGAAATACTGAATCCCTGACACTATAACCCATACCCTACTAGTCTCTGACTAATAATCCTAATATAATGGTGAAAAATAAGCCAAAAAGAGAAGAAACACAAGCAGTTCAGAGGACGCATGGTGTATAGTTGGAATTTCCTTTTGCATTATATAATGTAGGAGTTATAAGTCTAGTCAATTTTTTGTTGAAATAGTTCTACATGTGTTTTTAAAATTAGCAAATATGTGAATCCCTATCTCCCTTTCTCTGTAGCCTATTCAGCACATGTATGTTTATATGCACATATTGAATTCTACCTGATATCACTCGTATACACTTGTGAGGTGGCTGAATTGGTAGATGCAAATTGAGAGAAGAGATCACTCCTCCTAAACGCTGTTGGAACTGAAAATTCAACCTATGGGTGAGCTTCCTAGTTGAAAAACATTATACATGAATCCATGTTCAGTAAAATGAATATTTTTCGATCTGTGGATTATATACATTTCATGATGAATTTCTATTGGCATATATATTGCTACTTTTTTTTTCTTTTATTGGTTGTTCAAAACATTACAAAGCTCTTGACATATCATATTTCATACATTAGATTCAAGTGGGTTATGAACTCCCATTTTTACTCCAAATACAGATTGCAGAATCACATTAGTTACACATCCATATTTTTACATAATGCCCTATTAGTTACTGTTGTATTCTGCTACCTTTCCTATACTCTACTATCCCCACTCCCCTATCTTCCCATCTTCTCTCTCTACCATACCTACTCTAAATCATTTCTCTCCTTGTTTATTTTCCCACAACCTCTTATATGTAATTTTGTGTAACAATAAGTGTCTCTCTCCATTACCATGCAATTTCCCTCTTCTCTCCCTTTCCCTCCCACCTCATGTTTCTGCTTAATGTTAATCTTTTCTTCATGCTCTTCCTCCCTGCTCTGTTCTTAGGTGCTCTCATTATATCAAACAAGACATTTGGCATTTGTTTTTTAGGGATTGGCTAGCTTCACTAACCATAATCTGCTCAGTGCCATGCATTTCCCTGCAAATTCCAAGATTTGGTCATTTTTTAGTGCGTAATTCTCCATAGTATATAAAAGTCACATTTTTTTATCCATTCATCTATTGAAGGGCATCTGGGTTGGTTCCACAGTGTAGCAATTGTGAATTGTGCTGCTATGAAAATCAATGTGGCAGTATCCCTGTAGTACGCTCTTTTAAGGTCTTCAGGGAATAGTCCGAGAAGGGCAATAGCTGGATCAAATGGTGCTTCCATTCCCAGATTTCCCAGGAATCTCCATACTGCTTTCCAAATTGGCCGCACCAGTTTTCAGTCCCACCAGCAATGTACAAGAGTACCCTTTTCCCCACATCCTCGCCAGCACTTGTTGTTGTTTGACTTCATTATGGCTGCCAATCTCACTGGATTGAGATGGTATTTTAGGGTGGTTTTTATTTGCATTTCTCTTACTGCTAGAAATGGAGAGCATTTTTTCATGTACTTGTTAATTGATTCTATGTCCTCCTCTGAGAAGTTTCTGTTCAGGTCCTTGGCCCATTGGGTTATTGGTTATCTTATTGTCTAATTTTCTGAGTTCTTTGTATACTTTGTATACTCTGGATATTAGGGCTCCATGTGAAGGGTGAGGACTAAAAATTTGTTTCCATGATGTAGGCTCCATATTTACCTCTCTTATTGTTTCTCTCTTTAAGAAAAAAAAAATCAGTTTAAGTAAGTCCCATTTGTTGATTCTTATTATTAACTCTTATTCTATGGGTGTCCTATTAAGGAATTTGGAGCCTGAACACAATATGTAGATAGGAGCCAACTTTTTATTCTATCAGACGCAGAGACTCTGATTTGAATCTAGCTCCTTGATCCACATTGAGTTAACTTTTGTGCATGGCGAGAGGAGGGGATTCAGTTTCATTTTGTTGCATATGGATTTCCAGTTTACCCAACTCCATTTGATGAAGATGCTATCCTTCCTCCATTGCAGGCCATTAGCTCCTTTATCAAATATAAGACAGTTGTAGATTTTTGGATTAGTCTCTGTGTCCTCCATTCTGTACCATTGGTCCACCTGCCTGTTTTGGTACCAGTACCATGCTGTTTTTGTTATGAATGCTCTGTAATATAGTTTGAAATCTGGTATCACTATACTGCCTGATTCACACTTCCTGCTTAGAATTGCTTTTGCTATTCTGGGTCTTTTATTTTTCCATTTGAATTTCATGATTGCTTTATCTATTTCTACAAAAAAAAATCCTTTGGGATTTTGATTGGCATTGTATTAAACCTATAGAGAACTTTTGGTAATATAGCAATTTTGATGATGTTAGTTCTGCCTATCCATGAACAGGGTATATTTTTCCATCTTCTAAGATCTTATTCTATTTCTCTTTTTAGGGTTCTGTAGTTTGCATTATATAAATCTTTCACCTCTTTTGTTAGGTTGATTCCCAAGTATTTAATTATTTTGAGGAAATTGGGAATGCAGTGTTTTGACTCATTTTTGTTTCAGAAGTTTTGTCGCTGATATACAGAAATGCCTTTGATTTATGCATGTTGATTTTATATCCTGCCACATTGCTGCATTCATTTATTAGTTCTAGTAGTTTTTTCTGTAGACCCTTTTGGGTCTTCTATGTATAGAATCATGTCATCTACAAATAGTGATAATTTAAGTTCTTCTTTTCCTATTTTTATGCCTTTAATGTCTTTCATCTCTCTAATTGCTCTGGCCAGTTTTTCGAGAACTATATTGAATAGAAGTGGTGATAGAGGATATCTCTGCCTTGTTCCAGATTTTAAAGTGAATGCCTTCAATTTTTCTCCATTCAGAATGATGCTAGCCTGAGGCTTAACATAGTTATCTTTTACAATGTCGAGGTAAGTTCCTGTTATCCCTAGTTTTTAAAATGTTTTGAACATAAAGGAATGCTCTACTTTGTTGAATGGTTTTTCTGCGTCTATCAAGATGATCATATGGTTCTTATCTTTAAGTCTATTGATGTTGTGAATAACATTTATTGATTTCCATATATTGAAGCCTCCTTGCATCCCAGGGATGAATTCAAGTTGATCATGGTGCACAATTTTTTTGATGTGCCTTTTTATCCAATTCGCCAGAATTTTAATGAGGATTTTTGCATCTAGGTTCATCAGAGATATTGGTCTGTAGTTTTCTTTCTTTGAGGTGTCTTTGTCTGGTTTCAGAATCTGGGTGATGTTGGCCTCATAGAATGAATTTGGCAGAGCTTCCAGTTTTTCTATTTCCTGAATAACTTGAAAAGTATTGGTATTAATTCTTCTTTAAAGGTTTTGTAAAACTCTGCTGTATACCCATCCGTTCCTGGGCTTTTCTTGGTTGGTAGTCTTTTGATTGCTTCTTCTACTTCATCCATTGATATTGGTCAGTTTAAATTGTGTGTTTCCTCCTGACTCAATCTGGTCAAATCATATGACTTAAGAAATTTATCGATGTCTTCACTATTTTCTATTTTATTGGAATACAGTTTTTCAAAATAATTTCTAATTTTCTTCTGTATTTATGTAGCATCTGTTGTGATATTGCCTTTTTCATCCCGTATGTTAGTAATTTGAGTTCTCTCTCTTCTTCTCTTCGTTAGCATGGCTAAGGGTCTGTCGATCTTATTTATCTTTTTGAAGAAGCACCTTTTAGTTTTGTTAATTTTTTCAATAGTTTGTTTTGTTTCAATTTCGCTATGATTTTAATTATTTCTTTCCTTCTGCTACATTTTCTGTTGTTTTGCTCTTCTTCTTCTAGGGCTTTGAGATGAAGTGTGAGCTCATTTGTTTGTTTGTTTTTTTTTTCTATTTTGAGGAATGACCTCCAGGCGATGAATTTACCTCTTAAAACTTCTTTTCATTGTGTCCCATAGAATCTGATATGTTGTGTCTGTATTTTCATTTATCTCTAAGAATTTTTTGATTTCCTCCTTTATGTCTTCTGTAACCCATTGATCATTCAGTAACATATTGTTCATTTTGCATGTAATGTATGATTTTTTCTTTTTTCTTTTATTATTGGTTTCCAGTTTCATTCCATTATGATCACAAAAAATTCATGGTATTATCTCCACCCCTTTATATTTACTGAGGGTTGCCCTATGGCATAACATATGGTCTATTTTTGAGAAGGATCCATGTGCTGGTGAGAAAAAAGTATATCCACTTGATGATGGTTGATATATTCTATATATGTCAGTTAAGTATAGGGTATTGATTGTGATATTGAGTTCTATAGTTTCTTTATTCAACTTTTGTTTGGAGGATCTGTCCAATGGTGAGAGAGGTGAGTTGAAGTCACCCATAATTATTGTATTGTGGTCTATTTGATTCTTGAACTTGAGAATAAATTGTTTTATGAACGTCGCAGCACCATTATTTGCTGCGTGAATATTGATAATTGTTATGTCTTGTCGGTGAATGGTTTCTTTTAACAGTATATAAAGTCCTTCCTTATCCCTTTGATTAAATTAGTCTTGAGGTCGATTTGATTCGATAGGAGGATGGCCACCCCTGCTTGCTTACGAGGACCGTGTGCATGGTATAAATTTTCCCAATCTTTCACCTTCAGCCTGTGTATGTCTTTTCCATTCAGATGTGTCCCTTGGAGGCAACATATTGTTGGATTTGTTTTTTTTATTTCAAGTTACAAGCCAATGTCACTTTATTCGAGAGTTTAAGCCATTATCATTTAGAGTTACTATTGATATATGGTTTGTACTGCCACCCATGTTTTTATATATATATTTTTTAATTAGTTTGATTCTCCATGATTTGCTTTTCCCCTTCCCTCTGTCATTACTGAGGCACTTCTCACTGATGGTTTTCGTTGTTGATTTTCATTTCTTCCTAGTGTAGTGTTTTGCTCAAGATGCTTTGCAATGCTGGTTATCTGGCTGAAATTCTTTTAGCTTTTGTTTATCATGAAATATTTTTATCTTGTTGTCTTATCTTAAGCTTAATTTTGCTGGATACATAATTCTTGGTTGGCATCCATTGTCTTTCAGTGTTTGAAGTACGTTGTTCCAGGATCTTCTCACTTCCAGCGTCTATGATGAAAAATCCATTGTTAAACTTTTTTGGTTTTCCCCTGATTGTAATGATTGTAATCTGCCTCCTTTCTCTGGTAGCTTTTAATATTTTCTCTTTGTTCTGTATATTGGATATCTTTATAACAATGTGTCTTGGCATTGGTCTACTGTGATTTTGTGTGCTCGGTATCCTGTAAGCATCTACAATTTGTTTATCCGTTTCCATTTTTATTTCTGGAAAGTTTTCTGTAATTATTTCATTCACCAGGTTTCTCATTCCCTTGGTTTTAATCTCTGTACCTTCCTCTATCCATATGACTCATTAGTTTGTTTTTTTTTATGTTATCCCATATCTCTTGAATGTTTTCTCATAATTTTTTACAGCATTTCTTTGTTGGCTAGACTTTTTTCAAGATGATATATTTTGTCTTCATTATCTGACATTCTGTCTTCTACTTGCTCTACTCTGTTAGTGATACTCTCAATTGAGTTTTTAATTTGGTTTATCATTTCCTTCATTTCTAGAATTATTGTTTGATTTTTCTAATAATCTCTATCTCCTGATAAAGATGCTTAATTTCTCATTTCATCTGTTTATGTAATTCATTTTCAATGCGTTTTATCACTGTTTGTTTTTGCTGTCTCGTATCCTCTTTAAGGTTCCATTCCATCTGTCTAAGGTATTACTTGAGTTCTTTATATGACCATTTTTTTGATGACTCTAGGTGCTCTTGAATATTTAGGCTGTGCTTCATTGTTCATACTCCTTTTCTTCCTTGTTTTTATATGCTGCTCATGTTACTTCTTCTTCTGTTTGACTACTGAGTTACTGCTTACTCTTATAAATTTATTTGATGCTTGGGAGGAAAGATATTAGAAGGGAAGGGAGAAGTCACTAAAGAGAATGAGAGTAGGCAGGTAGAATTCAAGGAAGGGGGAATAAGAAAAATGAAAGGAAATGAAAAGACAAAAGAAAAAAATAGAAAATAAAGAAAGTTTTAAGTAATGATGATGATTAAAAAATTGAAAATTAAAATTTAAAATAATAATAATAATAATAAAATAAAATAAATTAAAAAATAAAAACATTTTAAAAAGTTAAAGAACAACAATAACAAAAATGAAAATGAAAGAAAAAAAAAACAAATAAAAAAATAATAATAATACATGCAGTCCTAGAGTTCAAATAACTTCTCTTCCAGTAGGTGGAGCTGTGCGCACTGGGCCAAGCTTCTCCTCTCAATAAGTGAGAACCAATCACTGTGCAGCAACTCTTTCTCCCAGACTGGGCGGGTCTCCAATTCTGAGTGCCTAGGGCTTTCTCTTGTGCTTCCTCAAGCCAGGCCCCACTCACCTGTGATGCTCACCACAATACTGGTTACAAGCCAGGCCTCTGCTCCTGGTAGTTCTGTTTCCATGAACGCCTGGGCACACTCTCCTTGTTTGCCTTCCTCAGACCCTAAGTTTGTAGAGCTTGGGGCTGAGAACCTCCAGCGAATTTGCTTGCCCTTCAGGAGCCATGGCCCCGGTAGGTGGTGTAAGAGACCTCAATTGTCAGCACTGGTGGGGGCGGTAGCAGGGAATTCCACGCCGCGAGTCCCGAGCCAATCTTGATTCCCTAGGTCTGGGTATCGCGCTCCTTGGAGAGCTGGGAGGGGCCATTACGGCAGAGGTGGGAAGGGCCCTTGAGGTTTCCCTGCGTTGTTGAGAGATATGGCAATGGGATTACACACTTGTTGCGCTGGTTTCAATGAAGTTATCTCCTCCGCCTGTGACGTCAGTTCTCTGCCATGGTGGTATCCCATTCAAATGGTGACCGTTCGTTCCCTTTGCTGGGTGACCAATGCAACAGGTGGGTCCTGACTATCTCTCCCAAGCCCCATTTCAATCCTGTGGCCACTGCCTATGAAGGCTCAGTTGGCTTTTAACTCTCAATTCAGAAAGCCCGACCAGTTATTTCAGCGGGAATGTTAGTGCTGAGTCACAAAAACCAGACGAATCTAAGCTTGAATGCAGCCAATCCGGGCATTGTGTGTGTTCTGAGGGGCCCAGACTGTTCACCCCAGATTCACAACAGGTCAATATTGCCTAGTGATTCTGAGCAAACAGCATTTAGACAGTTTACGACTCCCTATGCCCGCGCAGCTGAAGAGATCAGAGACTTGATTTCTCCATGCCTGCCTTCATAATGGATCTCCTGTATTGCTACTTTTTAATATCTGTGCTTTTGCGTGTGTGTGTATATATATATATATACTCTTTAGATTTTTCAAAATATGAAATATATGTGTCTTATTATGCACTCCCTAAATTCATTCATATTCATATCTGTGGATTTATAATCAACTTTCCACAAGATTATTTTCAGAAATAATCATCCACCTGAAATACATATTGTTTCCTAGTACTGAAAACTAAATTCAGTGAATGGTGCATACAAACCCTAATATTTCTACAGTTACTTAGCCAGTTTAAAATCAATGCAAGTTGATTTCTAGGGGACATGATGTGTATTTTGACTTTCATTTTTATTCAACACTTGTACGTTACTATGTTTTCAGTTTATGCACATCATGGGATATATATTTCATTCACAAATTAGAAAATTTATAGGCATTTGTTTCACGATCAATCACTTCCTGATTCAGAACACATGTATCCCTCCATGTTTCTTGACTGGTCTTTTTATGAGACTTCTTTCCAAACACATTATTTTTGTTTAACATCATCACGTATAAAGCAAAACTCAAACACCATTCTTCATAAACCATAATCCTAATATTACCATTAGATATATAACTGGTTGGAATGAATGATTGTATATCAATATAAGATTTCTTATATATTTTCACATATCAATTCAATCCATTATTTAAAGTGGAATCAGTTACGTTATTTATTCATAGTATGGTCTATTCATGCATTAACTCTATATTAATAGACACAGGGTACACCTCTTTGTACCCCTAATACTAATGTATACGTCTTCAAAATATTGCCCCCAAAAATGGTGAAAGAAACACTCATGTCACCTGATCTACATATACATTTTATCACAGTAGTATTCTGAACAAAAAAAAAAAAACATAAAAATGTAACACTTATGATTGTACAAAAGCCTAAAAGGAAAGTGAACGTGGATAACTAATAACATCCATGTCCAGGTTGCCTAATGCTCTCAAATGTCATTCCCATTCGTGACGACATATTTGTTTTTTCCTATGATTATGTATTCAAACTCAACCCTGTTGAAAATGTCTAATCCTATGACTCACTTTATACTTTGCCTGATTTTGTAATGTCTCTATTGACACCTGCTTTCCTACACATTTTCCCCAGTTCATCATTGTGACTAACTCTTCACATGTGCTGACATTTACATTCACTCTCCCAATGAAGCCCTATTGCTAAAGAAGCTTTTTATTCCAAATCATATACTCACTCTTCTTCCTAAACCTACTGACTATCTTCCTAATTCTACTGACTATCCCTTTTTGACTGGATGTTCTCTTCTACATTCAATCATCCAAGGTACAAGGTCCTATGCCACTGTATTTCGATTTAACTGAGACAATTGTACAGAACATAATTCAACACTAAGTATCCAAATCAAGGGCTCAATGCCCTTCTGGGCTTCAAATCCTTCTTAGATTCCCGTTTTCATACATATATTTCACCTATATATTCTTATAAATATCGCAGGTTCCCAATCTCATTATTCATCCTGCAGAATGATTCCTAACCCAAATCGAACATATTATTAACCCTAACCATACACTAATTTTGCAGGAGAGCAGGAACAGTGTGTGTATTAAACTACAGGAATCTAGGGGATGTTCACCTGCTGAGAAACTCAAATGTTCATGCAGAAGTGATCCCTGGTGAAGATGAAGGCAGCTATGAATTACCTCAGAAAGCAAAAGTCATCTTCCATGGCAATCATCCTGGTCAGGATGAAGGGTTGTGTCTGAATCAATCTCTCTCTTCTTAATGTATAGAACATGGACCAAACCAGTCCTGTGTGGAAGCTGTTCCCGGGTGCTTACGGTTGATATAACATTCTAACTAGAGAAAGTGTCCCATGAAAATCAGGCCAGCCTCCACCTCATAGTATTTTGGAAGCAACTGTTAGGACAAAGTGGTTGCCAAGGCAGTGACATCATTCATATCCTGAAGGAAGTGATCTTCCTTGTTGATGGAACTCTCTGAACTTGAAATCCAGGCAGCCAGGCACCCAGAGACAGTCTCTGTCCTAGTCCCAGTGGTCTGACATGTTTGGATTTACCAAGGACAGAGTCAGTCTTTCTTGGTACCTACAGATGTGAGGAAGGCCAAATGCCAGGAAACCTCTGAAGAGGGGCTTTTCCTGAGAAGGCAGGTAGTGCCTCACCGCTGGCTCTTGAGAACTTCACAGAGTTGGCCAAGCAGATATGATCTGAGACAGGAGAGGTCATTTTGGAGGAACATAGTATGGCTCACTAGTCAGAGGATACTCCGGGGAGTCACAGACCTACTAGGGGGAAGGAGGTGCCTTTGTGGGTGTGGGTGTGAGTTTGTGGTTTTGTCTCATGTTCTAAGGATAGGTAGGAAAGGCGGTTTGTTTGGTATGGAGTGGAATATTTGTATTAAGTCCTTTGACAAGGCGAGTGTTCCTATGTGTGTGTGTATCCCACTGAGTCCATTGTTGTAGACATTAGAAAAGACAATGCATCAATGGATGTGTTCTGTCTAGTAGAAAGCTTCCCAGCATTCATCCTGCCCAATTCATGAGTGGACTCTGGCTTGCCTTATGGATGGGCAACACCTACAAGCTTCCTAATTTTCTGTTTTCTCTCTCAATTCTGGCGACTCTCCAGAATAGTATCATGGTTTTGTGTCCAAGATTTGTACCACCTCCAAGATCTGTGACATTGCTATGTACTGGAAGCTGAAAGAAATGGCTATCATCTCAGAAATCTCAGATATCTGTTGACCAGGAAAGTCTCAGTGGAGAAACCCTGCTTTGGTCCTTCTGCTTACCTATTGTTCTGTTGAATGTCAGGAAGTTTTTTGCCTCAAGCCACCACTTTGTGAAGCCTGAAGAAAAGAGTTTTCAAATGGAAATGAAAGGGCATCACCTGTGGCTCTTTGCTTAATTGCTTAGGATTGGGATATGTCTGAATCAGCCTGTTGGCCCTGTGTGAGGCTGTGGCTTAGATTCTCAGCACCTGATGGATCTAAAGATAGATCCCATGCGTGCATCCAAAACCAAAATGGCAAAAATATCAGATATTGTTGATGAACTCTCTTGCCTTCCTCTGGTAGGTTCCTGATATTCATCAAGTGAGAATAGGGATCCTTTGGGTCAAATGAGTTCTTCAAAGCCCTGCAGAGGCTAGGCCATAGGTGCTTGATTTTCATGACTCCAATTCACTTAAAGAATCTAAACCCCAAAGCTAGAAGGCCTCAAGTTGGAGAAGCCAAGCCATATTAAAGGCAGGCCTATTTGATCACTCCTGGTTCACAGGAAGAGAGTCCAGGCCACCCTGACTTTAGGCAAATGAGGGGCAGGGAGCTTATTTTAGACACTGTCGTGGGCTTCGTCCCTTATGGAAACCTCCAGCCAGAGGATATGATGAGTGTCTATATGGAAGAAGATGAGGGCCATGTGAGAGTGTTTGGTTTTAATTGTGGACATATGTCTGGCGGTTGGAAGAGATCACTGGGTCCACCTAGGCTTGCACTCTGGTGTGATTCCCCTTAGAGACTGAGTTCTTTTACTGATCTCAGTGAATTATTGCCAGGAATTGTGTTGGAATTTTAGATGGCCATGCATGAGAGTTGTCCTTGGAAAGTGACATCTAGGCCCAAGGTGACTTTCCACAGAGCACAGGGAATCTCAGCCAGGATATCACATGATATTATTCTTAAAGACTTGGCAGCCATATTTGAGAGTCAAAACACACATGGAACATACATTGTAGACCTCAATGGGCCTGGCTTAATCTGACTTTTGGGCACTTTTGGAAGCCTTGCCTGTAAGAATTCTCCAGAGTTTTCATTGAAATGAGCTTCCTCACCATTTAATGGTTTCTGAGTGAATTGAAATCCACAGTGCCTCCAACTTCATCCTTGAAAATTGGCTAGATCAATACCATGAAATTTTTGAAATTCCCATGACCGGGTAGCACTGGAGAATATTTGGATGTCCTGTTGCTGATCATGAGTATACAAGACAGTGCCTTGATTGACTGGGTTTTATGAAAATGGTGTTGAACAGAGATGCCAGTAAGTTGGATCCTGCTGAGTAGTTGTACTAGAGTAGTGGATGGCAGGTGTGTAATAAAACATCTGTGGTGGGGGCATGTGGATCTGCCATTGGCTTCCAAATGGATTGTGACTGACATTTTGCAGCCAGTAGACCCTTATATGTAAAAGCATATTGTTATATGGAGAGGTTTTAGGGCAATGTTCAGAATCAGGTTGCTATGGAAAATGGGGCAAGCTATGTGGGATAGAAGCCTGGTTGGTGCATTCTCCTGACGAACCTGACCCACCACACTTGACAGAACTCACTTCAGCACTGTGTCCCAGTTGAACTCCTTGTATTTCATGAAGCAAATACCAAACTCCCAGTGCAGCAGCAAGAAATACCACGAATAGTGGAGGATGACCAAATGGAATTACAGTCCACAAGGGGAGACATTTAGACCCCAGTGGCCACAGGTTACCTACAAATAGAAAATTCAGCACTGCTGCCTCATGTTCATTGGAAAAAAAGAATCCATGTCATCCAGATCACATAGATGAAGACTCAGCTATGATGGTCTCACAACAAATGAAACTAATGCTCCTGACAACAGCATATATTTCATTGCCCAACCTCAGAGGCAGTTTCTCCAGATGTTAGGCTGGCAGAACTTCATGTTTGTGGAGTTTTTACCCTGTCCCTTACTTTTGGAAACTCCTCTACCACCTGCAAATTTGTGAACTCCTGAGCATTTTTCATTCCACATATGTATTCACAGATTTTCTAACTCTTCTCCTCTAATTGTGTCTTATGTGGGGCGAAGGTAATGTCAAGGCATTGTGCTGAATGAGAGTGGGAATTTTTTGTGTAGCACATATTTGCATACACATTGGATACATTTTCCAATTTTCCATTCAAAATACTGAATCCCTGACACTAACACATACCCTACTAGACTTTGACTTCTAATCCTAATATGGTGGAGAAAAATAACCCAAACAGAATAGAAATACAAGAGGTTCACAGGAGGCATGGTGTATAGTTGGACTTGCCTTTCGTATGATAAATGGTAGGTGTTATAAATCTAGCGAATTTTAATTGAAATAGTTCTCCATGTGTTTTAAAAGTTAACAAATATGTGAATAACTGTCTCCCTTTCTCTGTAGCCTATTCATCACATGTATTTTCATATGCACATTTAGAATTCTACCTGCTATAACTCGTACATTTTGTGAGGTGGCTGGCTTGGCAGATGCAAATTGTGAGAAGAGATCACTCCTACTAAACGCTGTTGGAACTGAAAATACAACATATGAGTGAGCTTCTTAGTTGAACAACATAAATCCATGTTCATTAAAATGAATATTTTTGGATCTGTGGATGATATATTATTTCATGGTGAATTTCGATTGGCATACATAATGCTACTTTTTAATGTCTGTGAGTGTATATATATATATATATATATATATATATATATATATATATATATATTCACTCTCCAGATTTTTCAAAATATGAAGTATATTTTTCTTATTATACACTCCCTAAATTCATTCATACTCATGTATGATGATTTATAATCATGTTTTCACAAGAATATTCTCAGAAATATTCATCCACCTGAAATACATATTTGTTTCTTAGTACTGAAAACTAACTTCGGGGGATCATATGATGGTGGTGAAGGGAGTGCATCACCCCCATGTACCGCATCACTGTGCGGGAGAATGACGAGTTATAACGGCTAAAATATATCTTGTTAGAAATTTCCAGCAAAATTGGGGTGCTCCAAAACCTAGTCGACATATTTCCATCTCACAAGGATCAGCTACGCGAGCTCAAACACGAGTGATTTGTCCGCATGGAGCGTCATGCTGCTTATTCAGGAAATCGGTCTGTGGATAGAGTCTGCGGCGCGCACTGGGAAACGAAGAGATAGCAATGCAAATATACAGCGGTGTGGATTCTGTGGGCTCCTGCCAGGTATGCAATCACTGTGCTAAGTGCTGAATTCTTTGTTTGAGATGGGGAAGGATGCGGTCCAATTCGGTTCTCCACACCGGTCAGACCACAGAGGAAGCCAGCGGCCACTATCTTGGAGAGCTGATGTCACCATCCCTGTTTTTGACTGATCGAAGCTCATTCAGCTATTGAACAGGTAATTTCAGGATGCCATTCACCTTTGTGTTGCAGACAAATTACTCAGGCTCAGTGCTAAAGAACCTGCAGAAACTCCGTCTTGGAGCCTGCTCCTATTAGAACATACACAAAGCCCAGAGCGGCCGAATTCCACCTCTCGGAACTGATCTGGCCCAGGGCTAAAAAACCCGCAGAAACTGCTTCTCGGTCCGGGTCTTGCTTAATACTGTGGAGGTAAATATCAACCGAGCCTTCATAGGCAGTGGCAACAGGATTGAGACACGGCTTGTGAGGGCCGGTCAGGACTCACTCAATGCTTTGGTCACCCAGAAAAGGGAACGAAATGCTGCCTTTCACATGGGATACCAACATGGCAAATTTCTGATGTCATCAGAAAGCAGCAGAGGAGATAACTTCATTGATACCAGCAGTGACAGAAACAGTTGGTCTCCTGGTGAAGAAAGTGAGTCACAAACACCTGGGTCTCTCTCACTTTGTCATCAAGCCAGAGGGGCAGAGCAGAGCAGCTGCCCGCGACTGGAACAGACCCAGTGACACACCTGCATGGTAGTTACGTCAACCCAATTGGAGTAGAGGCAGAACAGAGCCGCCGCCCGTGCACAGAACAGGCCCAGCGACCCGCAGGTGTGGTAGTCACGTCACCCCAATTGGAGTAGTTGCAGAGCAGAGCCTTCTCCCACGCCTAGTAAAATCCCAGTGGGTCACCAGCATGGTAGTCACATCACCCCAATAGGAGTAGGGGCAGAGCAGAGCCTTCGCCCACGCACAGAACAGGCACAGCAACCTGCCGGCATGGTAGTCACGACACACCAATTGGAGAAGGGGCAGAGCAGAGCCACCACCTGCGCCCGCAAGGTAGCAGACCTGCACCTGACCAGAAGAAGAGGCCCAGCAGGCGGCTGGCGGGGCAGACACTTTACCATATTTGGAGTAGGGGCAGAACAGATCTGTAGCCCGTGCTCACAAGGTAGGCAGACCTGCGACCAACCGGCGGACCAGGCACAGCGGCCCGCCGGCGTGGTAGTCACGTCACCCCAATTGGAGTAGGAGTAGAGCAGTGCCGCCGCCCACGCCTGCAAGGTAGGCAGACCTGCGACTGATTGGCAGAAAACCACAGGGGTTCACGGGCGTGGTAGACACGTCACACCAATTGGAGGAAAAAATAAATAAAATGGACAGACCCCTAGCCATGCTAACGATGAGGAGAGAGAACTCAAATAACTATCATACGGGATGAAAAAGGCAATATCACAACAGATATTTCAGAAATACAGAAGATAATCAGAAATTACTTTGAATCCTTATACTCTACAATAATAGAAGGTAGTGAAGGCATCAAAAAATTTCTTAAGTCATATGATGTGACCAGAGTGAGTTAGGAGGATATAGACAACCTAAACATACCAATATCAATTGAGGAAATAAAAAAAAAAAACATCCAAAGATTACCAACTAAGAAAATCCCAGGACCGTATGGGTATACAGCAGAGTTTTACAATACCTTTAAATATGAACTAATACCAATACTTTTAAAGCTATTTCAGAAAATTGAAAAAGAGGGAGATCTTCCAAATTCATTCTACGAGGCAAATATCACCCTGATTCCTACACCAGATAGACACTTCAAAGAAAGAAGACTAAAGACCGATATCTCTAATGAACCTAAATGCAAAAATCTTAAATTAAATTCTGGCAAATCAGATACAAAAACATATCAAAAAAATGTTCACCATGATCAAGTAGGATTCATCCCTGGGATGCAAGGAGGGTTCAATATACGAAAATCAATAAATGTTATTCACCACATCAACAGACTTAAAATAAAAACCATATTATCATCTAGATAGATGCAGAAAAAGCATTCGACAAAGTACAGCATCCCTTTATGTTCAAAACTCTAGAAAAACTAGGAATAACAGGAACATTCCTCAATATTGTTAAAGCAATCTATGCTAAACCGCAGGCTAGCATCATTCTGAATGGAGAAAAGAAGACATTCCCTCTAAAATCTGGAACAAGACAGGGATGCCTGCTCTCACCCCTTTTGTTCAATATAGTTATCAAAAGACTGGCCAGAGCAATTAGACAGATGAAAGAAATTAAAGGCATATAAATAGGAAAAGAATAACTTAAATTATCGCTATTGCAGATGACATGATTCTATACCTAGCAGACCCAAAAGGTTCTACAAAGAAACTAAAGAGCTAATAAATGAATTCAGCAAAGTGGCAGGATATAAAATCAACACGCATAAATCAAAGGCATTCCTGTATATCAGTGACAAATCCTCTGAAATGGAAATGAGGACAACCACTCCATTCACAATATCCTAAAAAAAAAAAAAAATGGGAATCAACCTAACAAAAGAGGTGAAAGTCTTATACAATGAAAACTACAGAACCCTAAAGAGAGAAATAGAAGATCTTAGAAGATGTAAAAATATACCCTGTTCATGGATAGGCAGAAGTAACAACATCAAAATGGCGATATTACCAAAAGTTCTCTATAGGTTTAATCCAATGCCAATCAAAATCCCAAAGGCATTTCTTGTAGAAATAGAGAAAGCAATCATGAAATTCATATGAAAAAATAAAAGACCCAGAATTGCAAAACAATGCTAAGCAGGAAGTGTGAATCAGGCGGTATAGCGATACCAGACTTCAAACTATACTACAGAGCAATAGTAACAAAAATAGCATGGTACTGGTACCAAAACAGGCAGGTGGACCAATGGTACAGAATAGAGGACACAGAAACCAATCAACAAAACTACAACTATCTTATATTTGATAAAGGAGCTAAAAGCATGCAATGGAGGAAGGATAGCATCTTCAACAAATGGTGTTGGGAAAACTGAAAATCCATATATAACAAAATGAAACTGAATCCCTTTTTCTCACCATGCACAAAAGTTAACTCAAAATGAATCAAGGACCTTGATATCAAATCAGAGACACACTGTCTGATAGAAGAAAAATTTGGTTACGATGTACATACTGTGGGGTTGGGCTCCAAATTCCTCAATAGGACACCTATAGTACAAGAGTTAATAACTAGAATCAACAAATGGGACTTACTCAACTAAAAAAGTTTTTTCTCAGCAAAAGAAACAATAAGAGGTAAATAGGGAGCCTACATACTGGAAAGAAATCTTTACTACTCACACTTCAGATAGAGCCCTAATATCCAGAGTATACAAAGAACTCAAAAAATTAGACAATAAGATAACAAATAACCCAATCAACAAATGGGCCAAGGACCTCAACAGACACTTCTCAGATGAGGACATACAATCAATCAACAAGTACATGAAAAAATGCTCACCATCTCCAGCAGTCAGAGAAATGCAAATCAAAACCACCCTAAGATACCATCTCACTCCAGTAAGATTAGCAGCCATTATGAAGTCAAACAACAAGAAGTGCTGGCAAGGATGTGGGAAAAGAGGTACACTTGTACATTGCTGGTGGGACTGCAAATTGGTGCAGCCAATTTGGAAAGCAGTATGGAGATTTCTTGGAAAGCTTGGAATGGAACCACCATTTGACCCAGCTATTGCCCTTCTTGGTCTATTCACTAAAGACCTAAAAAGAGCATGCTACAGGGACACTGCTACATCGATCTTCATAGCAGCACAATTCACAACAGCAAGACTGTGGAACCAACTTAGATGCCCTTCAATAGAAGAATGGATAAAAAAATGTGGCATTTATACACAATGGATTATTACTTTGCATTGAAAAATAAAAAATCATAGAATTTGCAGGGAAATGGATTGCATTAGACTAGATTATGCTAAGTGAAGCTACACAATTCCTATAAAACAAATGCCAAATGTCATCTTTGATATAAGGAGAGTAACTAAGAACAGATAGGGATGAAGAGCATGACAAGACGATTAACATTAAACAGGGATGAGAGGAGGAAGGGAGGGAGAAGGGAAATTGCATGGAATTGGAAGGAGACCCTCTGGGTTATACAAAATTACATACAAGAGGAATTGAGGGGAAAGGGAAAAATAATACAAGGGGGAGAAATTTATTACAGTAGAGGGAGTAGAGAGAGAAGTGGGGAGGGGCGGGGAGGCCAGGGGGAATAGTAGAGGATACGAAAGGCAGCAGAATACAACAGACACTAGTATGGCAATATGTGAATCAATGGATGTGTAACTGATGTGATTCTGCAATCTGTATACAGGGTAAAAATGGGAGTTCATAACCCACTTGAATCAAAGTGTAAAATATGATATATCAAGAACTATGTAATGTTTTGAACAACCATAAATAAAAATAAAAATAAAACTCTCTTTGGTGAATAATGCATGCAATTCTAATATTTCTACAGTAACTGACCCAGTTTAACATCAATGCAAGTAGATTCCTATTGGACATGATGTGTATTTTGACGTTCACTTTTATTCAACACTGGTACATTACTATTTCATCAGTTTATGCACATAACAGGATATATATTTCATTCACAATTTAGAAAATTTATAGGCACTTGTTTCACTTTCAATCACTTCCTGCTTCAGAACACATGAATTCCTCCATATTTCTTGATTGGTCTTTTTATGAGACTTTTTTCCAAACATATTATTTTCGATTTCCATAATCACTTTTGAAACAAAACTCACACACACTTCATGATAAACAATAACCCTAAGATTACCATTAGATATATAACTGGTTGGAGTGAATGATTGTATGTCAATATATGATTTCCTATATATTTTCAGATATCAATTCAATCCATTATTTAAAGTGGAACCAGTTATAATATTTATTCACAGTTTGGTCTATTCATGCATTATCTCTATATTCAAAGACACAGGGTACACCACTTTGTACCCCCAATACTAATTTATATGTCTTCAAATATTGCTCCCAGTAATGGTGGAAGAAATACTCATGTCATATGATCTACATACACATTTGATCACAATATTTTTCTGGGCACAAAATGCAAAGATCACACTTATGATTGTACCAAATCCTAAATGGAAAGTGAACATGGATTACTAAAACGATAAATGTCCAGGTTGCCTAATGCTTTCAAATGTCATTCCTATTGGTGACGACATATTTGTTTCTTCCTAAGATTATGTATTCAATCTCAACCCTATTGAAAATGTCTAATCCTATCACTCACTGTATAATTGCCTCATTTCATAATGTCTGTATTGATATTTTCCTTTTTACATATTTTCCCCAGTTCATCATGTGACTGACTCTTCACATGTGCTGAAATTTACATTCACTCTATAACAAAAACCCTATTGCTACAGAACTTTTTCCCCAAATCCTATACTCACTCTATTTCCTAAACCTACTGACTACCTTCCTAATCCCACCGACTATCTCAATTTGAGTGGATGTTCTCTTCTAAAATCAATCATCCAAGGTGTAAGGTCCTATGCCATTGATTATCGATTTATCTGAGACATCTGTGCAGAACGTAATTATAAGCTAAGTATCCCAATCAAGGGCCTAATGCCCTTCTGGGCTTCAAATCTTACCTAGATTTCTGTTTCCATACTTATATTTCACCTCTATAATCTTATAAATATCGCAGGTTCCCAATACTATTAATCATCCTTCGCAATGATTCGTAACCCAAATCGAACATGTTATTAACCCTAACCATACACTCTTACCTTAATCTAACTTTGCAGAAGAGCAGGGACAGAGTTCGTCTTACAATACAGGAATGTAGGGTATCTTCCTCCTGCTGAGAACCTCAAATGTCCATGCAGACTTGATCCCTGGAGAAGATGTAGGCAGCTATGAAGGACCTGAGAGAACAAATGTCATCTTCCATCGCAAACAACCTTTCCAGGATGAAGGGTTGTGTCTGAATAAGCCTCTCTCTTGTTAATGTACACAAGATAGACCAAACCAGGCATGTGTGGAGAGCTGTTCCGGGGTCCCTATGGTTGATATACCATTCTAACTTGTAAAAGTGTCACAGGAAGAAAGGGCAGCCTCCATCTCATAGGAGTATTGTAAGCAACATTTAGGACAAAGTGGTTGCCAAGGCAATGACCTCAAAGAATTCCTGAAGGAAGTAATCTCACCTCACTTCCTTGGTGATGGAACTCTCTGAACTTGGAATCCGGGAAGCCAGGCACCCATTGCCAGTCTCAGTCCCAGTCCCAGTGGTCGTATTTTTTGGATTTACCAAGGACAGAGTCAGTCTTTCTTGGTACCTACTGAGGTGAGGATGAACAAATGTCAGGAAAGCTCTAAAGAGGGGCCTTTCCTGAGAAAGCAGGTAGTGGCTCACCGCTGGCTAGTGACAACTTCACAGATTTGGCCAAGGAGACCATATGTGACACAGGACAGGCGATTTCATCAGAACATAGTTTGGCCCACCAGTCAGAGGACACTCCCAATAGTCACAGACCTACTTGGGGGAAGGAGCTTCCTTTGTGTGTGTGGGTGTGGGTTTGAGATTTTGTCTCATGTTCTGAGAATAGGTAGGAAAGGCGGTTTGTTTGGTTTGGAGTGAACTGTTTCTGGTAAGTCGTTTGACAAGGCCAGTGTTTTTTTGTCTGTGTATCCCACTGTGTCCGTGGTTTTAGATATTAGAAAAGAGAATGAATCATTGGATGTGTCCTGTCTAGACTCAACTTGCCCAATTTATGAATGGACTGCGGCTTGACTTATGGGTGGACAACTCCAACAATCTTCCTAAGTTCCTGTTTTCGTCCTGAATTCTGCCCAATTTATGAATGGACTGCGGCTTGACTTATGGGTGGACAACTCCAACAATCTTCCTAAGTTCCAGTTTTCTTCCTGAATTCTGGCCACTCTCCAGAATAGGCTCATGGTTTTGTGTCCAAAATATGTACCACCTCCAAGCTCTGTGACATGGCCATGTACTGGATAGCTGAAAGAAATGGGAGCATCTCAGAAAACTCAGATATCAGTTTGACCAGGAAATTCTAAGTGAAGAAACCCTGCTTTGGGCCTTTTGCTCATCAATTGTTCTGTTGCCCTGAATGTCAGGAAGGCCTTTGCCTCAGGCCACACCATTGTAGAGCCTAAAGAAACAGTTTTCAAATGGAAATGAAAGGGCATCACCTGTGGCTCTTTGCTTAATTGCTTTGGAAAGGGATGTGTCTGAATCAGTCTTTTGGCCCTGTGTGAGACTGTGGCTTAGATTCTCAGCACCTGATGGATCTAAAGAAGGATCCCATGTGTGCATCCAAAATCAAAATGGACAAAAGAGCAGTCAGTGTGGATGAAGTCTCTCGCATTCCTCTGTAAGTGTCCTGTTCTCCATCATGTGAGAACAGTGATCATTTGGTTCAAATGTGTTCCTCAAAACCCTGCAGAGGCTAGCCCATAAGTGCTTGGTTTTTCTCAAGACTCCAATTCACATAAAGAATCTAAAACACACAGTCAGTAGGCCTCAAATTGGAGAAGCAGTGCCATATTAATGGCAGGCCTATTTGATCACTCTTGGTTCACTGGAAGGATGTCCTGGCCACCCTGATTTTAGGCAAAAGAGGGGCAAGGGAGGTTATATTGGACACTGTCTTGGGCTGCACCCCTCATGGAAACCTCCAGCCAGAGGTTATGATGATTGTGTAAATGGAAGAAGATGAGTGCCATGTGGAAGTGTTTTGGATTTAATTGTGGATATTTGTGTGACAGTTGGAAGACATAACAAGGTCTACCTGGGCTTGAACTCTGGTGTGATTCCCCTTATAGACTGAGTTCAGGAACTGATCTCAGAGAAGTATTGCCATGTATTGTGTTGTGATTTAAGAGGCCATGTATGAGAGTCACCCTTGGAAACTGAGATCTAGCCCCAGAGTGGCTTTCCACAGAGCTCTGGGAATTTCAGCCAAGATATCACATGATTTCATTCGAAAGACTTGGCAGCCATAGTTGAGAGTGAAAACACACATGGACCTCATATTATAGACCTCAATGGGCCTGGCTTAATGTGACATTTTGGCCATTCTTTGGGAAGCCTTGCCTGTGAGGGTTCTCCAGAGCTTTCATTGAAATAATCTTGCTCACCATTTACTGGTTCCTGAATGAATTGAAACCCACAGTGCCTCCAACTTCATCCTTGAAAAATGTCTAAATAAATACCATGAAATTTTTGAAATTCCCATGACCAGGTGGCACTGGAGAACCTTTGGATGTCTTGTTGCTGATCATGGATGTACCAGACAGTGCCTTGCTTGACTGGCTTTCATGAAAATGGTGTAGAACAGAGGTGCCAGAAAGTTGCAGCCTGCTGAGAAGTGGGCCTAGAGCTTTGGTGGGCAGGAGTGTGATAAAACATCTCTGTTGGAGCAATGTGGATCTTCCATTGGCTTCCAAATGGCTTGTGGATTACATGAAGCAGCCAGCAGACCCTTGTAATTAAAGGCATCTTGTTATATGAAGAGGATTCAGGGCAATGTTCAGAATCAGGTTGCTATGGACAAGGATGCAATGTGGCAAGCTTTGAGGGATAGAAGCGTGGTTGGTGCGTTCTTCTGCAGACTCTGAACCACCGCACATGGCAGAACTCCCTCCAGCACTGTGTCTCAGTTGAACTCCTTGAATTTCATGAAGCAAATACCAAACTCCCAGTTCAGCAGCAAAAACCCCACAAAAAGTGGAGGAGGACCAAATGGCTTCACAGTCCAACGGGGAGACACTTAGCCCCCAGAGGCCACAGTTTACCTAAAAAGAAGAAAATCAACACTGCTACCTCATGTTCATTGGAAAATAAGATACCATGTTCTCCACGTCACATAGAGGCAGACCCAGCTTTGATGGTCTCACTACAAAGGAAGCCAATTCTCCTGACAACAACATATTTTTCACGTTCCCAAACTCAGAGGCAGTTGCTCTAAAAGTTTTTAGGCCAGCAGAGCTCCATGTTTGTGGAGTGTTTACCTTGTCCCTTACTTTTGGAAACTCCTCTACAACCTCCAAGGTTGTGAACTCCTGAGCATTTTCCATTCCAGATATGTATTCACTGATTTTCTATCTATTCTCCTCTAACTGTGTCTTACTTGGGGTGAAGGTAATTTCAAGGAATTGTTCTGGATGAGAGTGGGAGGATATTTGTGCAGCATATATTTGCATACAAATTGGATTCAATTTCCAATTTTCCTTTTGAAATACTGAATCCCTGACACTAACCCATACCTACTAGACTCAGACAACTCATCCTAATATGATAGAGAAAAATAACACAAACCTATAGAAATACAAGCAGTTCATTGGAGGCATGTTGTATAGTTGGACTTGCATTTTGCATTATACAAGGTAGGAGTTATAAATCTGGTCAATGTTTAATAGAAAAAGATCTCCATGTGTTTTTAAAGTTAACAAATATGAGAATTCATGTTTCCCTTTCTCTTTAGCCTATTCACACTTGTATATTTATATGCATATATAGAATCCTACCAGGTATCACACGTACATCTTTGTGAGGTGGCTGACTTTGCAGATACAAATTGTGAGAAGAGATCACTCCTCCTAAACGCTGTTGGAACTGAAAATTCAACCTATAGGGAGCGTCCTAGTAGAACAACATTGTACATAAACTCATGTTCAGTAAAATAAACATTTTTGCATCTGTGGATGATATATATTTACTGATGAATTTCGATTGGCATTTATATTGCTACTTTTTAATGTCTGTGAGTGTTTTTTATTTGTGTGTGTGTGTCTGTGTGTGTGTATACACTCTCCAGATTTTTCAAAATATGAAATATATGTGTCTAATATACACTCTCTAAATTCATTCATGTTCATGTATGTAGATTTTTAATCAACATTTCACAAGATTATTCTCAGAAATATTCATCCACCTGAAATACATATTTGTTTCCTAGTACTGCAAACTAACTTCAGGGAATGATGCATACAAATCCTAATTATTCTACAGTAACTGACCCAGTCTAACATCAATGCAAGCAGATTCCTATGGGACATGATATGTAATTCTTTATTCATTTGTATTCGACACTGGTACATTTTTATTTCTTCAGTTTTTGCACATCATAGGATATACATTTCATCCACAAGTTCACAAATTTATAGGCATTTGTTTCAAATTTAATCACTTTTTGCTTCAGAACACATGTATTGTCAGGGTTTCTTTACTGGTATTTTCATGAGTCTTCTTTCCAAACACATTATTTTCGATTTCCAAAGTCACTTTTGAAGCAAAACTCACACACTCTTCATGATAAACCAAAACACGAATATTACCATTAGATGTATAACTGCTTGGAATGAATGATTGTATATCAATATACAATTTCCTGTAATTTTTCAGATATTAGATCAATTCATTTTTCAAAGTTGAAAAAAGTTATATTATTTATTCACATTAGGGTCTATTCATGCTTTATCTCTATATTCATAGACACAGGGTACACCTCTCTGTACCCCCGATTCTAATTTTACATCTTCAATATATTGCTCACAGAAATGGTGGAAGACATACTCATGTCACCTAATGTACATATACACTTAATCAAAGTAATATTCTGGACAAAAAAATGTAAAGGTCACATTTATGATTGTACCAAAGCCTAAATGTAAAGTGTACATGGATTAGTAAAAACATCCATGTCCAGGTTGCCTAATGCTGTCAATTGTCAATCCTATTGGTGACTACATATTTGTTTCTTCCTAATTTATATATTCAAACTCAACCCTGTTGAAAATGTCTAATCCTATCACTCACTTTATACTTTGCCTGATTTCGTAATGTTTCTATTGATATCTGCTTTTTTACATATTTTCCCAAGTTGATCCTAGTGACTGACACTTCATATGTGCTGACATTTACATTCACTCTATAATCGAAACCCTATTGCTAAAGTACTTTTGGTCCAAATCCTATACTCACTCTTCTTTCTAAACCTACCGACTATCTTCCTAATCCTACCGACTATCCCTTTTTGATTGGATGTTCTCTTCTACATTCACTCATCCAAGGTAAAACGTCCTATGCCATTGTATATCGAATTATCTGAGACAACTTTGCAGAGCATAATTCAAAGCTAAGTATCCCAATCAAGGGAAAAACCCTTCTGGGCTTCAAATCATACCTAGATTTCTGTTTTCATACTTATATTTCACCAGATCTTAGAGAAGACGGACCATTTCAGGGGAACATAGTATGGCCCACCTGTCAGAGGACAATCTGGATAGTCACAGACCTAATTGGGGGAAGGAGGTGCCTTTGTGGGAGTGGGTATGGGTTTATTGTTTTGTCTCATGTTCTGAGAATAGATGGGAAAGGCGGTTAGTTTGGTTTGGAGTGGACAGTTTCTAGTAAGTCATTTGACAAGGCAAGTGTTTCTATGTCTGTGTATCCCACTGTGTCTGTTGTTGTAGATATTAGAAAAGAGAATGCATTAATGGATGTGTACTGTCTAGTGTAAATCTTCCCATAATTCAACCTGCCCAATATATGAATGGAGTGCAGCTTGTCTTTTTGATGTGCAACACCTGCTATCTTTCTAAGTTGCTGTTTTCTTCCTGAATTCTGGCCACTATCCAGAATAGGCTCATGGATTTGTGTCCAAAATATGTACCACCTCCAAACTCTGTGACATGGCCATGTACTGGTTAGCTGAAGAGAATGGCGAGCATCTCAGAAAACGCAGATATCAGTGTGACCAGGAAAGTCTCAGTGGAGAAACCCTGCTTTGGGCCTTTTGCTTACTTATTGTTGTTTTGCACTGAATGTCAGGAAGTTCTTTGCCTCAATCCACCACTTTGTGAAGCCTGAAGTAAACAGTTTTCAAATGGAAATGAATGTCATCACCTGTGGCTCTTTGCTTAATTGCTTTGGGAAGGGATGTGTCTGAATTAGTCTCTTGGCCATGTTTGTGTCTATGACTTGGATTCTCAGCACCTTATGGATCTAAAGAGTGGTCCCATGTGTGCGTCCAAAACCATAATGGCAAAAAAAAAAATCATTCATTATGGATGAAGTCTCTTGCCTTCCTCTGTTAATTTCCTGAACTCCATCAAGTGAGAATAGGGATTCTTTGGGTCAAATGAGTTCTTCAATTCCCTACAGAGGTGCTTGGGTTTTCGCATAACTCCAAATCACATAAAGAATTGATACCTGAAATCAGTAGGCGTCAAATTGGAGAAACACAGAAGTATTAACGGCAGGCTTATTTGATCACTCCTCGTTCACAGAAACGGTGTCCAGGCCACCCTGACTTTAGGCAAATGAGGGGCAAGCGAGCTGATTTTGGACACTGTCTTGGCTTTTCTCATGACTCCAATTCACATAAAGAATCTAGACCCCACAGTCAGAGAGCCTCAAATTGGATAAGCGGAGCAGTATTAAGGGCAGGCCTATTTGATCACTGCTGATTCACAGGAAGGGTGCCCAGGCCACCCTGAAGTTAGGCAAAAGAGGTGCAAGAAGCTTATTTTGGACATTCTCTTGGGCTGCACAACTCATGGAAAACTCCAGGAAGAGGTTATGAGTAGTGTCTATATGGAAGAAGAATAGGGCCATGAGGGAGTATTTTGGTTTTAATTGTTTTCATTTGAGTCGCGGTTGGAAGAGTTGTCTGGGTCCACCTGGACTTTAACTCTGGTGTGATTCTCCTTATAGACTGAGTTCTGGAACTGACCTGAGAGAAGTATTGCCATGAATTGTGTTGGGATTTTAGGAGGCCAGGCATGAAGTTGCCATTGGAACCTGAGATCTAGGCACAGGTTGGCTTTCCACAGAACACTGGGAATCTCAGCCAGGATATTACATGATTTTATTCTGAAAGACTTGGCATGCATTATTGAGATTCAAAACACACATGGACCTCGCTTTATAGACCTCAATTGGCCTCGCTTTTTGTGACTTTTTGGCCACTCTTTGGGTAGCCTTGCCTGTGAGAGTGCTCCAGAGCTTTCCCTGAAATTAGCTTCCTAACCCTTTAATGGTTCCTGAATGAATTGCAAACCACAGTGCCTCCAACTTCATCCGTGAAAAATTGCTAGATAATTACCATGAAATTTTTAAAATTCCCATGACCAGATGTCACTGGAGGACCTTTGATGTCCTGTTGATGATCATGAATATACCAGACAGGGCCTTGATTGACTGGGTTTCAGGAAAATGGTGTAGAACAGAGATGCTGGTAAGTAGAAGCCTAGTGAGTAGTGGGCCTAGAGAAGTGTTACGCAAGTGAGTGATAAAACATCTGTGGTGGGGCCATGTGGATCTTCCATTGGCTTCCAAATGGCTTGAGACTGACATGGTGCAGCCATCAGACCCATATACGTAAAGGCATATTTTTATATGGAGAGGTTTTATTGCAATGTTCAGAATCATGTTGCTATTGTCAAGGGGGCAAGCTACGTGGGATAGAACCCTGGTTGGTGCATTCTCCTGGAGACCCTGCACACCACAGGTGACAGAACTCCCTTCAGCACTGTTTCCCATTTGAACTCGTTGTATTTAATGAAGCAAATACCAAACTCCCAGTGCAGCAGCAAGAAACACCACGATAATTGGAGGATGACCAAGTTGTTTCACAGTCCACACGGGGAGACACTTAGCCCTCAGTGGCCACAGTTTACCTACAAATAGAGAATTCAGCACTGCTGCCTCATTTTTATTGAAAAATAAATAACCATGTCCTCCAGGTCACATAGATGCAGATCTAGCTTTGATTGTCTCACTACAAATAAAGCTAAAGCTCCTGAAAACAACATATATTTTAAGTGCCCAACCTTAAAGGCAGATTCTCAAAAAGTCTTTAGGCCAGCAGAGCTCCATATTTGTGGAGTATTTACCCTGTCCCTTACTTTTGGAAACTCCTCTACCGCCTCCAAAAATGTGAAATCTGGAGCATTTTCCATTCCTGATAGGTATTCACAGATTTTCTAACTCTTCTCTTCTAATTGTGTCTTACTTGGGGCGAAGGTAATGTCAAGGCATTGTTCTGGAGGAGAGTGGGAAGAATTTTCTGTAGCATATATTTGCATAAACATTGGATTCAGTTTTCTATTTTCCATTCAAAATACTTAATCCCTGACTCTAACCCATACCCGACCAGACTCTGACTACTAATTCTAATATGATGGAGAAAAATAACCCAAACAGAATCGAAATACAAGCAGTTCAGAGTAGGCCTGGTGTATTGTTGTACTTTTCTTTTGCATGATACAGAGTTGGAGTTATGAATCTAGTCAATTTATTGTTGAAATAGTTGTCCATGTATTTTTAAGGTTAACAAATATGTGAATTCCTGTCTCCCTTTCTCTGTATTCTTATATGCACATATAGATTCCTCCCTGGTACCACACGTACATTCTTGTGAGGTGGCTGACTTGGCAGATACAAATTGTTAGAAGAGATCACTCCTACTAAACTTGTTGGAATTGGATATTCAACCTATGGTTGAGCTTGATAGTTGAACAGCATTATACATAAATCCATGTTCAGTAAAATTAATATTTTTAGATCTGTGAATGATATATATTTTATAATGAATTTTGATTGACATATATTTTGCTACTTTTTTGTCTGTGTGTGTGTTTTGTATATATATATATATATATATATATATATATATATATATATATATATACACTCTCCAGATTTTTCAAAATATGAAATATATGTGTCTTATATACACTCCCTAAATTCATTCATGTTTATTATGTGGATTTATAATCAACTATTCACAAGATTATTCTGAGAAATATTCATCCACCTGAAATTTGCCTAATGCTCTCAAATGTCAATCCTAATTGTGACTACATATTTGTTTCTTCCTAAGATTATATATGTAAACTCAACCCTGTTCAAAATATCTAATCCTATCACTCTCTTTATCCTTTGCCTGTTTTCGTAATGTCTCTATTGATATCTGCTTTCCTACATATTTTCCCCAGTTCATCATTGTGACTGACTCTTCACCTGTGCTGACATTTGCATTCACTCTCTAATCGAAACCCTATTGCTAAAGAACTTTTTTTCCAATTCCTATACTCACCCTTCTTCATAAAAGTACTGACTATCTTCCTAATGCTACAGACTATCGTTTTTGACTGAATGTTCTCTTCTACATTCAATCATCCAAGTAAATGTGGGGCGAGCTTCAGAGGAGGAGACCACCAACAGACTATCTCTTGCAACATCAAAGGGTTTTTTGGGTGTCCAGGATGCTGGGGCTCAGAGATCACTTGAATAGAGCAGATAGCCCTGAGAATAGCTTAAATAGAGCTTATATACTTTCCCTGGAGAGGGCAGGGAGGGAATTTTATTGATGGGTCAGGGTGAGTGGGTGGTTTGCATTCAACTGGGTGAGGGAGTTCATTCTGCAGTTGGGCAGTTGGGGACAGAACATTCTGGGAACAAGATTTGCAAGCATTTCTCAAGATTTCAATAGTGTTTTGTTAAGCATAAAGAAAAACAAGAAGTGACAAGTACATATTTTATTAACCTTTAATTCCCCACTTCTTCTTCTGGCTACTTTTAATCATAAAAATGATCATTGGAGGGTTTCACATTCTATGTCTGCTAGTGGGGTATTACCATAAGTTTAACTCGTCCAATTTGAGCCTGGAGAAAAGAAATTACACGGTTGAGCAAACAGGATTTTATAGTTAGCAATAATATGAGGATTATTATTGGACCGGCCAGGGTTGATAAAAACGTAGTTAACCATGAGGAGTGTGTGAACCAAGACTCAAGCCACCCTTTTTGGGCCTCTCTCTCTTGTTGATGCTCTTCAAGGTGTCTTTTAAATTTACTCATAGATTTTATTACAACCCCAGTATGGTCAGCATAAAAACAACATTCTTCCCTCAATGCAGCACAAAGGCCCCCTTCTCTAATGAAGAGGAGGTCCAACCCTCAACTGTTCTTTAAAACAACTTCAGAGAGAGAGGTTAAAGATTCATGCAAAGCTCTGATGGAGGTTTCTAATATCTTAGTTTTGCTCTATTGCTTCTTCTAATTGGGTCATTTGTTGTGTCCCATGGACAATGGCAGTGGTTCCTGTGCCCAACCGTGCAGCAACTCCTATTCCTAATAGGATGGCTAAAGTGAGGGATACAAGTTCCCAGTGGAACCGGTTGTATGCCCCCCCTATTTGATCTTCAAACGAACCTGTGTCATGATAGAGCTTTCTGGGAAACATCTGCAACATTTCAAAATAATCACATCTGTTGACCATTTCATGAAAACATAAACAATGTTTAAGTATATAGAATTATGCTGTTGTAGGGACAGACAAGGCAAGGCACCTAAGATAGCACTGAAGACAGGGAAACAGTCCTATATTGTTGCAACTGGATTCAGAGGGCATTGCTTCTGTTGTAATCAATTAATCCCCTGAAACTCAAGTTTAGGTAGTTTCAGAATTGTGTACCCAACATATAAGGGATGGGGCTCAGAAGTTTACAGTCTGCAGAAGTTCAAAAAAGCAGTATATGTTTCTGATTTTTCCTCTGTTCTGGGCAAGTTAAATTTTCAAGGACACCTGGGAGGAGGAGAGCTTTTTATTCCCTTTCTTATTTTCCCCCTGCCAGCTGTTACAACGGAGCCCAGTTGGTAATTTCTTTATCTTAGAAATTTGGCCATTTCTGTGAAGCCCCAGCTGAAGGCCAGAGGACTTGTTCACATATTTTGTGAAAAACTAGTTAGGGGTTGTCTAGCTTAGAAGTACTGAGTTTTTTAGCCAGTGGCCAAGTATAACAGGGCAATACAAAAAGAGAAAGTTTATCTACATTGAACTCTTTATAGAAACTCTATGCTGAAAGTTCTAAAGTCAGCCATGGTGAAGACTTCTGGAGTAGGACAGTTAAGACTTTTCTGTGGGCCTGGTACAGAGGGGGAATACGGGGAAGGTGGGGCTGAGAGAAGCTCCGAGGATCTGAGAATGAGGAAAAAGAGAGATGTAAAAGAATAATTGGAAAGGTGTTTGGGAATTTCCTAGCAAAAAACTTGAGCAGTAGAACAGGTAGAGCAGAGCAGAAAACGGGAGTGAGTATCCCAAAATCCTGTGAGGGACTTTAAATTTTAGTAACCTGTTTTCAGTGATGACAAAGCAACTTTAATGGCCATTTATATTACATCTTGGATAAGGGTCTGAGAGCTCTCCTCAGCTCGTTTGAGCTTTGGGTTAGCTGGAAAGAGGACCTGGTGGGACCCGGTGTGGGCACTGACAGAAAGAGAGAGGAGTGAGTGGGTGGAGGGATACCTCAGTACCTGCTACCTCACAAGCGGCAATTGTCTGAGAACTGGTGGAGGTTTGGGATTCTGATCTAGTAATTGGAGGGGAGAAATCACGTTGCTGAGGTGGGAGTGACAGCAGAGAGTCTGGAGCAGAAGGCTGAGGATAAAAATCTATTGGAGAAGCATAGTTCAGGATGTGAGTGAAGGAGGGAAAGGGCTTCCACATAGGGGAATCTCCTTTCACCCTTTTGAGCACTTGCAGAAGTTAAAAAGGTCACGCAAAATTTGAGGATCTAGAGACCCCTCTGGGGGCCATCCTTTTTCTGTTGTCTACTTGGTAATATGGCCAATGCTGTGTACTGAATTTGATGAAGTATTGGGGTTCCATCAGGCAGCCTCTGTATGCTCACATCTCCATGACATACAGAAGAAGTCGGTTTTTCCCCCACACAGCCGTTACTGTTTGTGGCTTTGATAGTTTCCCGGGCAAACAAGTAATCTAGGCTAGCCAACCTGCATCTGGCTCGCGTGTCCCTACATCCATAATGTTTGTTTCCATTATCTATGGTACAGAAGGGATTTAATGGTATTTTAGTGGGATTTTCTTCATCAGGGATATCCCAATAGAAAAAACCTATGGCCAGGTGACAAATGTCTGGGTGGAGAGATGGCCACCAAGTCCCTAAGGGGGATGTATGTGAGATAGTTTATACACTTTTCCAGTAATATTTGTGATCAGCCATCGCTGCTTAAAAGGCTGATGAGGGTTAGGACTACTTGTGGTCAAGGGGAGAGTATATAACCTTATCCACATGGCGAATACACAATTTGAAACTGTTACCAGTCTTTTCCAGTTTCCAGAAAGATTCTGGACAAGGAGCAGGCTTGAGATGAGAGGCATGGATCCAAGAAGTGATTCTGTATACCTTTACCACTGTAGGTGTTATAAGTAGCACCTGGTATGGTCCTTTCCAGCTGGGTTCCAGGGATGACACCTGATGTCATCTTACATACATGAAGTCTCTTATTTGATATGGATGTGGAATCCCCTGGTACACAGTTTGTTACGCAGTGGGCAGCTATTTTCACAGGTATCACTGAGTTCTTTCAAGAGCTTTAAGTCTGTCAAGCAAGAGGGTGTGGAAAGGATCCTTAGGTCTTTCAGTTGGGCTTAGGACCCTTACTGGACGAGGGCCACCATAGAGAATTTCTCAGGGAGTAAGGTTACTCAAAGAAACAGAAGGATTTTTTCTTGCATGAAACATTGCATAAGTCAGGAGCACAGTCCAATCTTTTATGCTGGTCTCTAAGCTTAATTTCGTTAAGGTCTCTTCATTGGTTCTATTCATTCTTTCTACTTGTCCTGAACTTTGGGGTCTATAAGCACAATATAACTTCCAATTAATCCCCAGGTTCCTGGCTAACCCCTGACTTACCTGGGCCATGAACATCGGTCGATTATCAGATCCTATTACCAGCTTAGCTTCCTCCAATGGTAGAGAGGCTTAGTCAGCAGCAGCGGAATCACTTAGAGTGTGTTGTGTGTTAGGGGACGAGGGCAGGGCATAAGGAGAGGAGGAAGAGTCCAGTAGAGTCAAATCTTGTGACTCAGGGAAAACAGAGGGTGGAGGAGGAGGAAGAGGTGAGGGTTTGAGAGATCATGTGGGAAGGAGTATGAGCAGAGGCATGGGCAAGGAAAGGCTTCACCCATGGAGGAGGAGATTTGCAGAGGTCCTGCAAAGTTAAGATATATGGCTGTTGATCAGGATGGCTATGTGGCCCTGGCTGAAAGACAATATCTCTGACTTTTTAAATTAGTGGGAAGTAGAAAGATCTTTCTTGGGGCCATACGACTCCAAAGATGGGCCATTCTGAGGCACAGAGAGTCTGCCAGGTCCAGCATTTTACTAAAAAAAGAAAGATTCTGAGCCCTTAAGCGGACTTTGGTTCAGTGATCAAGGGTCAGGGACAGAGGCATTGAAGTGCTCTGTCCCATAATGAAATTTACACAAACAGTAAAAGCAAAGACACATGACACAGATAAGACAAGACCATAAAGACAGGCAATGGACATCCAACACTGAGACCAGGAATGCGTAGCCGGCAAAACCCGATAGGATGCCAATACCGAATCTAAAAGAAAATATCACTGAGTCGATGAAGCAATCATTCCTTGATTCTCCGAGTCCTCTGCGGGGTCCCCCAGGGAGGTGCCCTATGTCTCTGTGACACGTGTCTCAGCCACCGTCGGAGAGACCCCAGGCTCTTCATCGCCAGCAATTTTGCCAAGCCCTAACATGACACCTGAAACCAGAAAGAGGCGCCTTACTTGCTCCGAGAGGAGCCCGTTGGGGTCTCTCATCCGCCACTGCCGGGACTCGGTGGAACCTCAATATGTAAATGTCAGGTGAGTGTTGGAGGAAGAGACTACCAAGAGACTGTCTCATGCAACAGCAAAGGGTTATTTTGGGTCCAGCTTGCTGGGGCTCACAGCTAACTTAAATAGATCAGAGAGCTCTGAGAACAGCTTATGCAGAGCTTACATACATTCCTTGGAGAGGGAAGGGAGGGAAGTTTACTGATGTGTAAGGGTGAGTGGGCGGTTCGCGTGACACCGAGTGAGGCAGTACATTCTGCAGTTTGGCAGTTGGGAACAGTACATTCTAGAACAAGATTAGCAAACATTTCTCAAGATTTCAACAGTGTTTTGTTAAGCATACAGAAAAACAGGAAATAGCAAGTACCTATTTTATTAACCTTTCACTACCGACTATCCCTTTTTGACTGGATGTTCCTTCTACATTAATTCATGCAAAGTACAAGGTCCTATGCCATTGTATATCGATTTATCTGAGACATCTCTGCAGAACGTAATTCAATGCTGCGTATCCCAATCAAGGGCCCAATGCCCTTCTGGCCTTCAAATCATACTTAGATTTCTTTTTTCATACATATATTACACCTATATATTCTTATACACATAGCAGGTTCCCAATACCATTATTCATCCAGCACAATGATTTCTAACCCAAATCAAACATGTTTTTAACCATAATCATACACTATTCCCTCAATCTAACTTTATAGAAGAGCAGGGAAAGAGCTGATTTTACAATACAGAAATGTAGGGAAACTTCCACCTGCTGATAACCTCAAAGGCCCATGCAGAAATGATCCCTGGAGAAGATGTAGGCAGCTATGAAGGACCTGAGAGACCAAAAGTCATCTTCCATGGCAAACAACCCGGTCAGGATAAAAGGTTGTGTCTGAATCAGATTCTCTTCTTAATGTAGAGAACATGGACCAAAACAGGCCTGTGTGGAGATCTATTCCTGGGTGCCTATGGTTGATATACCATTCTAACTTGTGAAAGTGTCACAGGAAGTAGGGGCAGCCTCAATCTCATGGGACCCTTGGAAGTAACAGTTAAGACAAAGTGGTTGCCAAGACAGGGACCTCATTCAGTTCAGGAAGGAAGTGACCTCACCTCACTTCCATGGTGATGGAACTCTCTGAACTTTGGATCCAGGAAGCCAGGCACCCAGAGCCAGTCCCAGTCCCAGTCCCTATGGTCTCACTTGTTTGGATTTACTAAATGCAGTCAGTCTTTCTTGGTACCTTCAGACGTGAGAAGGCCAAATGCCAGGAAAGCTCGGAAGCGTGGCTTTTCTTGAGAAAGTCGTTAGTGGCTCACCGTTGGCTCCTGAGAAGTTCACAGAGTTTGCCAAAGAGACCAGATCTGAGACAGGACAGGCCATTTCGGGGGAACGTATTATGGCCTACAAGTCAGAGGACACTCCGGATAGTCAAAGACCTACTTAGGGGAAGGAGGTGCCTTTGTGGGTGTGGTTGTGGGTTTGTGGTTTTGTCTCATTTTCTGAGAATAGGTAGGACAGTCGGTTTGTTTCATTTGAAGTGGACTGTTTCTAGTAAGTCTTTTCACAGGGCGAGTGTTTCTATGTCTGTGTATTCCACTGTTTCCGTGGTTGTAGACATTAGAAAAGAGAATTCATCAATGGATGTGTCGTGTCTAGTAGAAAGCTTCTCAGCATTCATATTGCCCCGTTTATGAATGGACTGTAGCTTGCCTTATCGATGAGCAACACCTGCTACCTCCATAAGTTTCTATTTTCGTCCTGAATTCCGGCCAATTTCAAGAATAGGCCCATGGTTTTGTGTCCAAGATATGTACCACCTCCAAGCTCTGTGACATGGCCATGTACTGGATAGCTGTAGGTGATGGCGAGCATCTCAGAAAACTCAGATATCAGTGTGACGAGGAAAGTCTCAGAGGAGAAACCCTGCTTTGGGCCTTTTGCTTACCTATTGTTCTGTTGCCCTGAATGTCAGGAAGTTCTTTGCATCTGGCCATCCCTTTGTGAAGCCTGAAGAAAACAGTTTTCAAATGGAAATGATTGGGCATACCTGTGGCTCTTTTCTTAAGTGCTTTGAAAAGGGATGTGACTGAATCAGCCCCCTGGCCCTGTGTGTGGCTGAGGCTTAGATTCTCAGCACCTGATGGATCTAAAGAAAGTTCCCATGTTTGCATCCAAAGGAAAAATGGCAGAAAGAGCAGCCATTGGGATGAAGTCTCTCGACTTCCTCTGTAAGGTTCCTGAACTCCATCAAGTGAAAATAGGGATCCTTTGGGTCAAATGAGTTCTTCAAAACCTGCAGAGGCTAGCCCATAGGTGCTTGGTTATTTCATGACTAAAATTCACATAAAGAATCTAAACCAAACAGTCAGTAGGCCTCAAATTGGAGAATTGGAGCGGTATTAATGGCAGGCCTATTTGATCACTCCTGGTTCACAGGATGGGTGTCCAGGCCACCTTTACTATAGGCAAATGAGGGTCAAAGGAGCTTATTTTGAACACTGTCTTGGTCTGCTCCCCTCATGGAAACCTCCAGCAAAATTATGATGAGTGTCAATATGAAAGAAGATGAGGGCCATATGGGAGTGTTCTTGTTTTAATTGTGGTAATTTGTGTGGTAGTTGGAAAAGATGACTGGGATCACCTGGGCTTGAACTCTGGTGTGATTCCCCTTAAATAATGAGTTCTGGATCTGACCTCAGAGAAGTATTGTCGTGAGTTCTCTTGGGATTTTACTAGGCCACACGTGAGAATCGCCTTTGGAAACTGAGATCTAGGCCCAGGATGGCTTTCCACAGAGCTCGGGAATTCTGAGCCAGGATATCACATGATTTAATTCTTAAAGACTTGGCAGCCCTAGTTGAGAGTCCAAACACATATGGACCTCACATTGTACACCTCAATGTGTCTGGATTCATGTGACCTTTTGGCCAGTCTTTTGGAAGGCTTTTCTGTGAGTGTTCTCCAGAGCTTTCATTGAAATGAGCTTCCTCACCATTTAATGGTTCCTGAATTAATTGAAACCCACAGTGCCTCTAACTTCATTTTTGAAAAATGACTAGATTAATACCGTAAAATTTTTGAAATTCCCATGACCAGGTGGCACTGGATAAACTTTGGATTTCCTGCTGCTGATCATGAGTGTACCAAAGAGTGCCTTGATTGACTGGTTTTCGTGAAAATGGTGTAGAACAGAGATGCCAGTAATTTGGAGCCTAATGAGTAGTGGGCGTAGAGAAGTGGACTGTAGGTGTGTAAATAAATATTTTTGGTAGGACCACCTGGATCTTCCATTGGCTTCGAAAGACTTGCGACTGACATGGTGCAGGCAGGAGACCTTTATATGTAAAGGCATCTTGTCATATGGAGAGGTTTCAGGGCAATGTTCAGAATCAGGTTGCTATAGTCAAGGGGAAAGCTATGTAGGATAGAAGCCTGGTTCGTACATTCTCTTTGCGTCCTTGACCAACCACACATGACAGAACTCCCTCCAGCATTTTGTCCCAGTTGAACTCCTTGTATTTCGTGAAGCAAATACCAAACTCCCAGTGCAGCAGTAAGAAACACCCTGGAAAGTGGAGGATCACCAAATGGCTTCACAGTCCACACGGAAAGACACTTAGCTCCCAGTGGCCACAGTTTACCTACAAAGAGAGAATTCAGAACTGCTCCCTCATGTTCATTAGAAAATAAGGACCATGTGCTCCAGGTCATAGAGATGCAGACCCAGATTTCATGGTGTCACTACAAACGAAGCTAAATCTCCTAACAATTACATATATTTCTTGTTCCCAACCTCAGAGGAAGTTTCTCAAGAAGTCTCAAGGCCAGCACAGCTCCATGTTTCTGGATTGTTTACCCTCTCCCTTACTTTTGGAAACTGTTCTACCACCTCCAGTGTTGTGAACTCCTGAGCATTTTCCATTCCACATATATATTCAGATTTTCTAACTCCTCTCCTCTAATTGTGTCTTACTTTTAGCGATGGTTATGTCAAAGCATTGTTCTGGATGAGAGAGGGAAGATTTTTGTGTATCACATTTTTGCATACACATTAGATTCATTTTCCTTTTTTCCATTTGAAATACTGAATCCCTGACACTAACCCATACCCTACTAGACTCTGACTACTAATCCTAATATCATGGAGAGAAAGAAACCTAACCAAATAGAAATACAGGCCTTTCATAGGAAGCATGGTGTATACTTCTATTTGCCTTCTGCATTATCAAGAGTATGTGTTTTAAATCTAGTCAACTTTTCATTGTAATATTTCTCCATGATTTTTTAAAATTATCACATATATAAATTCCTGTCTCCCTTTCTCTGTATCCTATTCAGCACATGTATTTTTTTATACATATATATATAATATCCTACCTGGTATCACATGGACATTCTTGTGAGCTCCCTGATTTTGGAATATAAAATTGTGAGAACAGATGACTCGCCCTAAATAATGATGGGACTGAAAATTCAACCTATGGGTGAGCTTCCTAGTGAAAAACACTATACCTAAATCCATGTTCAGTAAAATGAATATTTTTGGATATGTGGATGAATTATATTTCATGATGAATTTCGATTGGCATATATATTGCTAAATATTAATGTGTGTGTGTGTGTGTGTGTGTGTGTGTATGTATGTATTTTTTTTTAAATCTGGAAAAAAATATATATGTGTATATATATACATATATATATTATATATGTATATATATGTATATATATAATATATATATATATATTATATATATATATGTATATATATATTCTCCAGATTTTAAAAAAATATGAAAAATATGTGTCTTATTATGCACTCCCTAAATTCATTTATATTCATGTATGTGGGTTCAAAATCCAATTTTTACAAGATTATTTTCAGCAATATTTATACACCTGTAATACATATTGGTTTCCTACTACTGAATACTAAGTTCAGTAGGTGGTGCATACAAATCCTAATATTTCTACAGTACCTGACCCAGTTTAACATCAATGCAAGTAGATTGCTATGGGACATGATGTGTATTTTGAAGTTCATTTTTACTCAACACTGGTACATTACTATTTTTTCAGTATATGGACATCATAGGATATATTTTTTCACCCACAACTTCACAAAATTATAGGCATTTGGTTCACTCTCATTTACTTACTACTTCAGAACACATGTATTCCTCCATGTTTCTTTACTGGTCTTTTCACTAGACTTCTTTCTAAACACATTATTTTTGATTCCATAATCATTTTTGAAGCAATACTCACTCTTCACGATAAACCGTAACCCTAATATTACCATTACATATATAACTGGTTGGAATGATTGTATATATATCAATATAAGATTTCCAATATATTTTCAGATGCAAACTCAATCCATTATTTAAAGTTGGAACCAGTTATATACTTTATTCACAATCTGGTCTATTCATGCAACATCTCAATAATGATCAACACAAGGTACACCTATTTGTATCACCAGTACTAATTTATAAGTTTCCACAATATTACTCCCCATAATGGTGGAAGAAATACTCATGTCACCTTATCTACATATAAATTTTATCACGGTAGTATTCTGGACACAAAATGCAAAGGTCACACATATGATTGTACCAAAGCCTAAATGGAAAGTGACCATGGATTACTAAAAACATCCATGTCCAGGTTGCCTAATGCTCTCAAATGTCAATCCTATTGATTACTACATATTTGTTTTTTCCTAAGATTATATATTCAACCTCAAGCCTGTTGAAAATGTCTAATCCTATCACTCACTTTATACTTTGCCTGATTTCCTAATCTTTCTATTGATATCTGCTTTCCTACATATTTTTCCCTGTTCATCATTGTGACTTTCTCTTCAGATGTGCTGACATTTACATTCACTCTCTAACTGAAACCCTATTGCTAAAGAACTTTTGGTCCAACTCCTAGTCTCACTCTTCTTCCTAAACCTACTGACTATCTTCCTAATCCTACAGACTATCCCTTTTTGACTGGATGTTCTCTTCTACATTCAATCATCCGAGGTACACGGTCCTATGCCATTGTATATCGATTTATCTGAGACCTCGGTGCAGAACATAATTCAAGCTCAGTATACCAATCAAGGTTCTGTTGCCTTGAATGTCAGGAAGGTCTTTGCCTCAGGCCACCCCTTTGTGAAGCCTGAAGAAAAAAATTTCAAATGGAAATAAATGGGCATCACCTGTGGCTCTTTGCTTAATTGCTTTGGAAAGGGATTTGTCTGAATCTGCCTCTTGGCCCTGTGTGAGGCTGTGGCTTCGATTCTCAGCACCTGATGGATCTAAAGAAAGATCCCATGTGTGCATTCAAAACCAAAATGGCAAAAAGAGCAGTCATTGTGGATGAAGATTCTTGCCTTTCTCTGTTAGGTTCCTGACCCCCTTCAAGTGAGAATAGGGATCCTCTTTGTCAAATGAATTCTTGAATGCTCTGCAGATGTGCTTGGGTTTTCTCATGACTCCAAATCACATAAAAAATCTATACCTGACATTCAGTAAGCCTCAAATTATAGAAACAAAGCGGAATTAATGGCAGGCCTTTTTGATCACTCCTGGTTCACAGGAAGGGTGTCCAGGCCACCCTGACTTTAGGGAAATTAGAGGCAAGGGAGCTTATTCTGAAAACTGTCTTTAGTTGCAACCCTCATGGAAACTTCCATCCAGAACTTTTGATGAGGGTCTTTATGGACGAAGATGAGGGCCATGTGGTAGTTTTTTTGTTTTAATTGTGGTCATTTGTGTGGGGGTTGGAAGACATGACTTGGTCCACCTGGGCTTGAACTCTGGTGTGATTCCCCTTAGAGCCTGAGTTCTGGAATGTACCTCATAGAAGTATTGATATGAATTGTGTTGGTTTTTAGGAGGCCACGCATGATTGTCACCCTTTCAAACTGAGATGTAGGCCCAAGGTGACTTTTCACAGAGCAATGGGAATCTCAGCCAGGAAATCACATGATTTTATTCTGAAAGACTTCACAGCCATTGTTGACCCTCGGAAGCAAGAAGGAGTGGCCATACTCATATCGAATAAAATCAACTTAAAACCTAAGTTAATCAAAAGTGATAAAGAAGGACACTATATACTGTTAAGAGGCAACATTCACCAACAAGACATAACAATTATCAATTTGTATGCACCAAACAATGGTGGTGCCAAGTCATAAAACAAACTCTCCTCAAGTTCAAGAGTCATATAGGCTATAGCACAATAATTACGGGTGACTTCAGCACACAACCCTCGCCATTGGACAGATCCTCTAGAGAAAATCTGAATTAAGAAACTATAGAACTCAATAGCACAATCAATAACCTAGACTTAACCAACATATATAGAATATATCAAACATCATAAAGTGGATACATGTTCTTCTCAGCAGCACATTAGTCCTACTCAAATATAGACCATATATTATGCCATATGGAAACTCTTAGTAAATATAAAAGTATGGAGATAATACCATGCACCATATCTGATCATAATGGAATGAAACTTGAAATTAATGATTGAAGAAGGAAGGAAAAATTCTACATCACATGGAAAATGAACAATATGTTACTGAATAATCAATGGGTTACAGAAGACATAAAGGAGGAGATAAAAAATCTCTTAGATACAAATGACAATACAGACACAACATACCGGATTCTGTGGGAAACAATGAAAGCAATTTTAAGAGGGAAATTCATTTCTTGGAATTCTTTCCTCAAAAAAAGAAAAAAACAACAAATAAATGATCTCACACTACATCTCAAAAACCTAGAAAAAAAAGAGCAAAACAACAAATGTAGTAGAAGACAAGAAATAATTAAAATTAGAGGAGAAATCAACAAAATTGAAACAAAAAATTGAACAAATAAAAGTTGGTTCTTTGAAAATAAATTAAATCGACAGGCCCTTAGCCATGCTAATGAAGAGAAGCAAAGAGAGAACTCAAATTACTAACATATGGGATAAAAAAGGCAATATCACAACAGACACTACAGAAATACAGAAGATAATTCGAAAGTATTTTGAAACCCTATATTCCAATAAAACAGAAGATAATGAAGATATCGATAAATTTCTTATGTCATATGATCTGCCCAGATTGAGTCTGGAAGACACACAAAATTTAAATAGACCAATAACAAAGGAAGAAATAGAAGAAACCTTCAAAAGACTACCTACCAAAAAGAACCCTGGACCAGATGGTTATACAGCAGAGTTCTACAAAACGTTCAAAGATGAATTAATACCAATACTTTTCAAGCTATTTCAAAAAATAGAAAAAGAAGGAGTTCTTCCAAATTCATTCTATGAGGCCAACATCACCCTGATCCCAAAACCAGACAAAGACACTTCAAAGAAAGAAAACTACAGACCAATATCTCTAATAAACTTGGATGCAAAAATTCTCAATAAAATCCTGGCAAATCAAATACAAAAGCACATAAAAAAAATTGTGCATCATGATCAAGAGGGATTCATCCCAGGAATGCAAGGCTGGTTCAATATACGGAAATCAATAAATACTATTCACCACATCAATAGACTTAAAGAGAAGAACCATATGATCATCTCGATAGATGCAGAAAAAGCATTCTACAAAGTACAGCATCCCTTTATGTTTAAAACTCTATAAAAACTAGGAATAACAGGAACTTACCTCAACATTGTAAAAGCTATATATGCTAAACCTCAGGCTAGCATCATCGTAAATGGAGAAAAACTGAAGGCATTCCCTTTAAAATCTGGAACAAGACAGGGATGCCATCTATCACCACTTCTATTCGATTTAGTTCTTGAAATACTAGCCAGAGCAATTAGACAGACAAAAGAAATTAAAGACTTAAAAATAGGAAAAGAAGAACTTAAATTATCGCTATTTTTGGATGACATGATAATATATTTAACAGACCCAAAAGGGTCTACAAAGAAACTGCTAGAGTTAGTAAATGAATTCAGCAAAGTGGCAGGATATAAAATCAACACGCATAAATCTAAGGCATTCCTGTATATCAGCAACAAAACTTCTGAAATTTAAATGAGGAAAACCACTCATTTTACAGTATACTCAAAGAAAATAAAAAACTTGGGAATCAACCTAACCAAAGAGGTGAAAGATTTATGCAATGAAATCTACAGAACCCTAAAGAGAGAGATAGAAGAAGATGTTAGAGGATGGAAAAGTATGCCCTGTACATGGATAGGCAGAAATAACATCATCAAAATGGCGATATTACCCAAAGTTCTCTACAGGTTTAATGCGATGCCAATCAAAAACCCAATGGCATTTCTTGTAGAAATAGATAAAGTAATCATGAATTTCATATGGAAAAACAATAGACCCAGAATAGCGAAAGCAATTCTAAGCAGGAAGTGTGAATCCAGAGTTCAAACTGTACTACAAAGCAATAGTAACAAAAACAGTGTGGTACTGGTATCAAAACAGGCAGATGGACCAATGGTACAGAATAGAGGACACAGAGACAAATCCACAAAATTACAACTTTCTTATATTTGAAGAAGGGCCTAAAAGCATGCAATGGAAGAAGGATAGCATATTCAACAAATGGTGCAGGGACAACTGGAAATTCATATGCAACAAAATGAAACGGAATCCCTTTCTCTCACAATGCACAAAAGTTAACTCAAAATGGATCAAGGAGCCAGATATAAAATCAGAGACACTGCGTCTGATGGAAGAAAAAGTTGGCTACGATGTACATACTGTGGGGTTGGGCTCCAAATTCCTTAATAGGAAACCCATAGCCCAAGAGTTAATAAAAAGAATAAACAAATGGGACTTACTTAATCTAAAGAGATCTTTCTCAGCAAGAGAAAAAATAAGAGAGGTAAATAGAGAGCCTACATCCTGGGAACAAATTTTTACCCCTTACACTTCAGATAGAGCCCTAATATCTAGAATATACAAAGAACTCAAAAAAATTAAACAATGAGATAACAAATAACCCAATCAACAAATGGGCCAAGGATCTTAACAGACACTTCACAGAGGAGGACATACAATCAATCAACAAGTACATGAAAAAATGCTCACCATCTCTAGCAGTCAGAGAAATGCAATCAAATCCACCCTAAGATACCATCTCACTCCAGTAAGATTGGCAGCCATTATGACGTCGAACAACAATAAGTGTTGGTGAGGATGTTGGGTAAAGGGTACACTTGTACACTGCTTGTGGGACTGCAAATTGGTGAGTACAATATGGAAAGCAGTATGGAGATTCCTGGGAAAGCTGGGAATGGAACCACCATTTGACCGAGATATCACCCTTCTCAGACTCTTCCCTGAGGATGTTAATAGAGAGCAGTATAAGGATACTGCCACATCGATGATCATAGCGGCACAATTCACAATAGCTAGACTTTGGAACCAACCTAGATGCCCTTCAATAGACGAATGGATAATAAAAATGTGGCATCTATACACAATGGAGTATTACACAGCACTGAAAAATTACAAAATCATAGAATTTGCAGGGAAATGAATGGCATTCGAATAGATTATGCTAAGCGAATCTATCCAATCCTTAAAAAACAAATGCCAAATGTTTCCTTTTATATAGAGAGAGCAAATAAGAACAGAACAGGGAGGAAGAACATGAGAAAAATATTAAAACTAAACAGAGATGAGTGGGGGGAGAGAAAGGGAGAGAGAAGGAAAAGCATATGGAAATGGTAGGAGACTACTCAATGTTACACAAAATTACATATAAGAGGTTGTGAGGCTAAAGAGGGGAAAACAAGGGAGAGAATTAAACAACAGCAGATGAGGTAGAGAGGGAAGATGGGAGGGGAGGGGGAATAGTAGGGGATAGGAAAGGTAGCAGAATACAACAATAACTAGTATGCTATTATGTAAAAACGTGAGTGTGTAACTGATGTGATTCTGCGATTTGTATTTGGGGTAAAAATGGGAGTTCATAACCCAATTGAGTCAAATGTATGAAAGATGATATATCATGAGTTTTATAATGTTTTGAACAACCAAAAATAAAAAGAATTGAATTTCCAATATTTGAGTCATTTAACAACTTTATTTTTTAATAATATTGTCATTTATTTGTTATCTTACTTGGTGGTATCTGCCTTTCAGTTTTAAAAAACTATGAGCTGTAGCCATTCATCCATGTAGTATGTAAAAGAAAATTTTGAGTGTCTCCATGTTACCAGATTGGCAAGGCATCAAGGTTTCCTTCACAAACAAGGTGAAGGCTTTGCCATTAGAAATTTAACATTCTGCAAAACAATTTTTTTTAACTTTCCAATAAAATTTCCAAAAAAATTTAGAAAAAGAAGAATATAATCCCCACAGTAAGAAGGCCTCAAAGTGGAGAAGTGGAGCATTTACGGCAGGCCTATTTGATCACTCCTGGTTCACAGGAAGCATGTCCAATCCACCGTGAAGTTAGGCAAATGAGGGGCAAGGGAGCTTATTTTGGGCACTGGTTTGGCTGTGCCCATCATGGAAAACTCCATCCACAGGTTATGATGTGTGTCTATATGGAAGAAGATTAGAACCATGTGGGAGTGTTTTGGTTTTAATTGTGGTCATTTGTGTGGTAGTTGGAAGAGATGACTGGGTCCACCTGGGCTTGAACTCTGATGTGATTCCCCTTAGAGAATGAGATTTGGAACTAACTTCAGAGAAGTATTGCCATGAATGTTGTTGGGATTTCAGGAGGCCACACATGAGAGTCGCCCTTGGAAACTGAGGTCTAGGCCCAGGGAGGCTTTCCAGAGAGCACTGGGAATCTCAGCTAGGATATCACAGGTTTTATTCTGAAAGACTTGGCAGCCATCATTGAGAGTCAAAACACACATGACCTCACATTGTAGACCTCAATGGGCCTGGCTTCATGTGACAATTTGGCCACTCTTTGGGAAGCCTTGCCTGTGAGAGATCTCCAGATCCTTCATTAAAATGAGCTTCCTCAACATTTAATGGATCCTGAATGAATTGAAACCCACAGTACCAACAACTTCATCTGTGAAAAATAGTTAGATAAATACCATAAAATTTTAGAAATTCTCATGACCAGGTGGCACTGGAGAACGAATGGATGTCCTGTTGCTGATCATGAGTATACCAGACAGTGCCTTGATTGACTAGGTATCATGAAAATCGTGTAGAACAGAGATGCCAGTAAGTTGGAGCCTGCTGAGTAGTGGGCCTAGAGCAGTGGTGTGCAGGTGTGTGATAAAACATCTCTGGTGGGGCCATGTGGATCTGCCATTGACTTTCAAATGCCTTGAGACAGACACGGTGCAGCCAGCAGACCCTTCTATATAAAGGCATCTTGTTATATGGAGATTTTTCACGGCAATGTTTAGAATCAGGTTGCTATGGTCAAGGGGCAAGCTATGTGGGATAGAAGCCTAGTTGGTGCATTCTCATGCAGACACTGACCCACCACACGTGACAGAACTCCCTCCAGCACTGTGTCCCACTTAAACTCCTTGTATTTCGTGAAGCAAATACCAAACTCCCAGTGCAGCAGCAAGAAACAAAACGAAAAGTCGAGGATGACCAAATGGCTTCACAGTCCACATGGGGAGACACTTAGCCCCAGTGGCCACAATTTAGCTACAAAGAGAGAATTTAGCACTGCTGCCTCATGTTCATTGGAAAATAAGAAACCATGTCCTCCTGGTCACATAGATGCAGACCTAGCTTTGATGGTCTCACTACATCGGAAGTTAAAGCTCCTGAAAACAACATATATTTCAAGTGCCCAAGCTCAGAGGCAATTTCTCAAGAAGTGTTTAGGCCAGCAGATCTCCATGTTTGTGGAGTGTTTACCATGTCACTTACTTTTGGAAACTGCTCTATCAACTCCAAGGTTGTGAACTCCTGAGCATTTTCCATTCTAAATATATATTCACAGATTTTCTAACTCTTCTCCTCTAATTCTGACTTACTTGGGGCGAAGGGAATGTCAAGTCATTGTTCTGGATGAGAGAGAGAAGATTTTGTTTAGCACATATTTGCATAAACATTGGATTCATTTTACAATTTTCTGTTTGAAATACTGAATCCCTGACACTAACCCATACCCTACTAAACTCTGACTACTAATCCTAATATAATGGAGAAAAATAACCCAAACAGAATAGAAATACAAGCATTTCAGAGGAAGCATGGTGTATAGTTGGACTTACCTTTTTCATGATATAAGGTAGGAGTTATAAATCTAGTCAATTATTTGTTGAAATAATTCTCCATGTGTTTTTAAAGTTAAGAAATATGTGAATTCCTGTCTCCCTTTCTCTGTAGCCTATTAAGCAAATGTATTTTTATATGCACAAATAGAATCCTACCTGGTTTCACATGTACATTCTTGTGAGGTGGCTGACTTGGCAGATACAAATTGTGAGAAGAGATCACTCCTCCTAAACGCTGTTTTAACTGAAAATTCAACCCATGGGTGAGCTTCCTAGATGAACAACACTATACACATATTCATGTTCAGTAAAATGAATATTTTGGGATATGCGGATGAGTTATTTTTCATGATGAATTTCAATTGGCATATATATTGCTACATTATAATGTGTGTGTTTGTGTGTCTATATATACATTATATATATATATATATATATATATATATATATATATATATATATATATATATATATATATTCTCCAGATTTACCAAAATATGAAATATATGTGTCTTCTTATACACCGCCTGAATTCATTCATATTCATATATGTGGATTTATAATCAACTTTTAACAAGTTTATTCTCAGAAATATACATCCACTGAAATACATATTTGTTTCCTAGTACTGAAAACTAACTTCAGGGAAGGGTGCTTACAAATCGTAATATTTCTACAGTAACTGACCAAGTTTAACATCAATGCAAGTAGATTCCTATTGGATGTGATGTGTTTATTAAAGTTCATTTTTATTCAAACCTGGTACGTTATTATTTCTTCAGTTTATAGACATCATAAAATATATCCTTTCATTCACAAATTCACAAATTTATAAACATTTGGTTCACTTTCAATCATTTCCTCCTTCAGAACACTCATATTTCTCCATGTTTCTTGACTCGTCTTTTCACTAGACTTCTTTCTAAACACATTATTTTCGTTTCCATAATCATTTTTGAAGCAAAACTCATTCACTATTCATGATAAACGGTAACCCTAAGATAACCATTAGATATGTAAGTGGTTGGAATGAATGTATGTGTATCAATAAATGATTTCTTCTATTTTTTCAGATATCAATACAATCCATTATTTAAATTTGGAACCAGTCATATAATTTATTCACATTATGGTCTATTAATGCATCATCTCTATATTCATCAACACAGGGTAAGCCTATTAGTATCCCCAGTACTAATTTATATCTTTTCAAAATATTTCCCCCAGAAATGGTGGAAGAAATACTCATGTCACCTGATCTTCATATACATATTATCACAGTAATATTTTGGACACAAAATGCGAAGGTCACCCTTATGATAGTACCAAAGCCTCAATGGAATGTGAACATGGATTACTAAATATATCCATGTCCAGGTTGCCTAATGCTCTCAAATGTCAATCTTATTGGTGACTACAAATTGGTTTCTTCTTAAGATTATTTATTCAACCTCAACCCTGTTGAAAATCTCTAATCCTATCATGTTATACTTTGCCAGATTTCCGAATGTCTCTATTGATGTCTGCTTTCCTACATATTTTCCCCAGTTCATCATTGTGCCTGACTCTTCACATATGGTGTCATTTATATTCACTCTCTAACCGAAAACTATTGCTAAAGAACTTTTGGTCCAAATCCTAGACTCACTCTTCCTCCTAAACCTACTGACTATCTTTCTAATCCTACACACAATCCCTTTTTGACTGGATGTTCTCTTCTACATTTAATCATCTGAGGTACAGGGTCTTATGCCATTGTATATCAATTTAACTGAGACCTCGGTGCAAAACATAACTCAAGCTAAGGATCCCAATCAAGGGTCCAAATCCTTCTGGGCTTCAAATATTACCTAGATTTCTGTTTTCATACTTATGTTTTTCCTCTATATTCTTATAAATATCGCTGGTTCCCAATACAATTATTCATCCAGCAGAATGATTTCCAACCCAAATCGAACATGCTATTAACCCTGACCATACAATATTCCCTCAATCTCACTTTACAGAAGAGGAGGGACAAAGTTGGTATTACAATACAGGAAGTTAGGAGATCTTCCACCTGCTGAGTACCTCAAAATCCATGCAGAAATTATCCCTGGAGAAGATGCAGGCAGCTATGAAGGACCTGAGAGAACAAAAGTCATATTCCATGGCAGACAACATGGTCAGGATGAAAGGATGTGTCTGAGTCAGCCTCTCTATTCTTAATAGGGAAGATGGACCAAACCAGGCCTGTGTGGAGAGCTGTTCCCAGGTGACTATGGTTTCTATACCATTCTAACATGTGAAAGTATCACAGGAAGTAGGGCAGCCTCCATGTCAGGAGACAATAGGAAGAAACTGTTAGGACAAAGTGGTGGCTAAGACAGTGACCTCATTCATTTTCTGAAGGTAGTGACCTCACCTCACTTCCTTGGTGATGGAGGTCTCTGAATTTTGTGATCCAGGAAGCCAGGCACCCTGAGCCAGTCCCAGTCGCAGTCACAGTGGGCTCATTTCTTTGGATTTACCAAGGACAGAGTCAGTCTTTCTTGGTACCTACTGATGTAAGGGTTGCCAAATACCAAGAAAGCTCTGAAGAGGGGTCTTTCCTGAGAGCATAGGAATTGGCTCACCACTGCCTCCTTACAAATTCACAGAATTGATGAAGGAGACCAGATCTGAGACAGAAAGGCCATTTCTGGGTTACATCGTATGTCCTACCAGTCAGAGGACACTCCAGATAGTCACAGACCTACTTGGAAGAAGGAGGTGCATTTGTGGGTGTTGGTTTGTGTTTGTGGTTTTTTCTTATGATCTGAGAATAGGTAAAAAAGGAGGTTTGTTTGGTATGGAGTGGACTGTTTCTAGTAAGTCATTTGACAAGGAGACTGTTTCTGTGTCTGTGTATCCCACTGTGTTTTTCTTTGTAGATATTAGAAAAGAAAATAGCTCATTGGGTGTGTCCTGTCTAGTAGAAAACTTCCCAGTATGCATCCTTCCCAATTAATGAATGGACTGAGGCTTGCCTTATCCATGGGCAACACCTGCTATCTACCTATGTTCTCATTTTTTTCCTGAATTCTGGCCACTCTAAAGATTAGTATCATGTATTTTTGTACAAGATACGTACCACCTCCAAGCTCTGTGACATAGCCATGTACTGGATAGCTGAAGGGAATGGCGAGCATCTCAGAAAACTCACACATCAGAGTAACCAGGAAAGTCTCCTAGGAGAAACCCTGCTTGGGGGCTTTTGATTACCTATTGTTCTGTTGCTCTGAATGTCAGAAAGGTCTTTGCCTCAGGCCAAACCTTAGTGAAGCCTGAAGAAAAGAGTTTTCAAATGGAAATGAATGGGAATCACCTGTGGCTTTTTACTTCATTGCTTTGGAAAGGGATTTGTCTGAATCAGCCTCTTGGCCCTGTGTGAGCCTGTGGTTTAGATTTTCAGCACCTGATGTATCTAGAGAAAGATCCCATGTGGGCATCCAAAACCAAAATGGAAAAAAAGATCAGTCATTGTACATGAAGCCTCTCGCCTTCCTCTGTAATATTAATGACCTCCATCAAGTGAGAATAGGGATCATTTGTGTCAAATGAGTTCTTCAAAGCCCTGCAGAGGCTGGACAATAGGTGCTTGCGTTTTCTCATGACTCCAATTCACACAAACAATCTATACCCCACAGTCAGTAGGCCTCAAATTTGAGAAGTGGAGCAGTATTAACAGCAGTCCTATATGATCACTTCTGTTTCACAGGAATGTTTTCCAGGCCACCCTGACTTTAGTCAAATGAGGGGCAAGTGAGATTATTTTTGACACTGTCTTGGACTGTGCCCCTCATGGAAACCTCCAGCTAGAGGTTATGATTAGTGTCTATATAAAAGAAGAAGAGGGCCCTGTGGGAGTGTTTTGGTTTTAATTGTCGTCATTTGTGTGGCAATTGGAAGAGATGCCTGGGTCCACCTGGGCTTGAACTCTGTTGTGATTCCCCTTAGAGACTGAGTTGTGGAACTGAGCTCAGAGAAGTATTGCCATGAATTGTGTTGAGATTTTTGGAGGCCACGCATGAGATTCGCCATTGGAAACTGAGATCTAGGCCCAGGGTGACTTTCCACAGAGCACTGGGAATATCAGCCAGGATATCACAAGATTTTATTTTGAAAGATTGTCAGCCATAGTTGAGAGTCAAAACACACATGGAATTCACATTGTAGACCTCAATGGGCCTGGCTTCATGTGAACTTTTGCCCACTCTTTGGGAAGCCTTGCCTGTGAGAGTTCTCCAGACCTTTCATTGAAATGAGATTCCTCACCTTTTAATGGTTCCTGTATAAATTGAATCCCACAGTGCCTCCAACTTCATTATTGAAAAATATCTAGATAAATACCATGAATTTTTTGAAATTACTATGACCAGGTTGCACTGGAGAACCTCTGGATGTCCTGTTGCTTATCATGATTGTACCAGACAGTGCCTTGATTGACTGGGTTTCATGGAAAAAGTGTAGAACATAGATGCCAGAAAGTTGGAGCCTGCAGACTAGTGGGCCTAGAGCAGTGGAGTGTAGGTGTGTGAAAAAAACATTTCTGGTGGGGCCACGTGGATCTGCCGTTGGCTTAGAAATCACTTGTGACTGACATGGTACAGCCAGCAGACTGTATGTAAAGGCATCTTATTATATGGAGAGGATTCCTGCCAATGTCCAGAATCAGGTTGCTATTGTCAAGTTGAAAAGCTATGTGGGATTGAAGCCCCACTGGTGCATTTTAGTAACCCACCACACGTGAGAGTACATCCTCCAGCACTGTGTCCCAGTAGAACTCCTTGTATTTCGTGAAGCCAATACCAAACTCACAGTGCAGCAGTAAAAAACACCACGAAAGTGGATAATGACCAAATGGCTTTTCAGACAACACAGTTAGATACTTAGACCCCAGTGGCCAAAGTTTACCTACAAAGAGAGAATTCAGCACTGCTGCCTCATGTTCACTAGAAAATAAAAAACCATGTCATCCAGGTCACATAGATGGAGACCCAGAATTGATGGTCTCACTACAAAGGAAGCTAAAGCTCCTGACAACAACATATATTTTAACTGCCCAACCTCAGAGGCAGTTTCTCAAAAAGGCTAGCAGAACTCCATGTTTGTGGAGTGTTTACCCTCTCTCTTTTTGTAACCCGTTCTACCTCCTACAAGTTTGTGAACTCCTGAGCATTTTCCTTTCCACATATGTATTCACAGATTTTCTAACTTTTCTCCACTAATTGTGTCTTATTTGGGGCGAAGGTAATGTCAAAGCATTGTTCTGGATGAGAGTGGGAAGATTTTTGTGTAGCACATATTTGCATAAACATTAGATTCATTTTCCTATTTTCCATTTGAAATACTGAATCCCTGACCCTACCCCATACCCTACTAGACTCTGACTACTAATCAAAATATGATGGAGAAAAAGAAACTTAACAGAATAGAAATACAGGCCTTTCATAGGAGTCATTGTGTATACTTGGACTTGCCTTCGGCTTTATCAATGGTATGTGTTATAAATCTAGTCAACTTTTCATTGTAATACTTCTCCATGAGTTTTTAAAATTAACACATATGTAAATTTCTGTCTCACTTTCTCTGTAGCCTATTCATCACATGTATTTTTTAATGCATCTTTAGAATTCTACCTGGTATCACATGTACATTCTTGTGAGCTTGCTTATTTTGGAAGATACAAATTGTGAGAAGAGATCGCTCCCTCTAAATACTGATGGAACTGGAAATTCTACCTATGGGTGAATTTCCTAGATGAACAGTATTATGCATAAATAAATGTTCAGTAAAATGAATATTTTTGGATACGTGGATGATATCTATTTTATTATGATTTTCGAATGGCATATATATTGCTACATTTTAATGTCTGTGTATCTGAGTATCTAATTATCTATCTATATATCTATCTATCTATATAGATATAGATATCTACTCTTTAGATTTTCCAAAATATGAAATATATGTGTCTTATTATACACTTTCTAAATTCACTCATGTGTGTGTATGTGGATTTATAATCAAATTTTTACAAAATAATTCTTAGAAATATTCATCCACCTTAAATACATATTTATTTCCTAGTACTGAAAACTAAATTCAGTGAATGGTGCATACAAATCGTATTATTTCCACAGTGACTGACCCAGTTTCACATCAATGCAAGTAGACACCTATGGGACCATGATGTGTATTTTGAAGTTCATTTTTATTCCACACTGATACATTACTATTTCTGCAGTTTATGGACATTATAGGATATATCCTTTCATCCACAATTTCACAAATTTATAGGCATTTGGTTCACTTTAAATCACTTCCTACTTCAGAACACATGTATTCCTCCATGTTTCTTCGCTGTTCTTTTCATAAGATTCTTTCCAAACACATTATTTTTGATTTCCATAATCATTTTTGAAGCAAAACTCAGACACTCTTCATGATAAACCATAATGCTAATATTACCATTAGATGTATAACTGGTTAGAATGAATTTATGTATATCAATATAAAATTTCCTATATATTTTCAGATATCAATTCAATCCATTATTTAAAGTTTGAACCAGTTATATTATTTATTCACAGTATGGTCTATTAAGGCATCATCTCTATATTCATAGACCGATGGTATACCTATTTGTATCCCCAATACTAATTTATAAGTCTTTAAAATATTGCTTTAAGAATTGGTGGAAGAAATACTCTAGTCACCTGATATACATACACATTTTATCACAGTAATATTCCTGACACAAAATGCAAAGGACACACTTATGATTGTACCAAAGCCTATATTGAAAGTGAGCATGTATTACTAACAACATCCAAGTCCTGATTAACTAATGATCTCAAATATCATTCCTATTGGTGACTACATATTTGTTTTTCCCTAAGATTAAATATTGAATCTGAACCCTGTTAAAAATATCTTATCCTATCACTCACTTTTTACTTTGCCTGATTTCCTAATGTCTCTATTGATATCTGATTTCCTACACATTTTCCCCAGTTCATCACTGTGACTGACTCTTCAAATATGCTGACATTTACTTTCACTCTTTGACAAAAACCCTATATCTAAAGAACATTTGGTCCAATTCCTCGACTCACTGAAATGGGTTCTTCAAAGCCCTGCAGAGGGTAGCCCATAGGTGCTTGATTTTCTCATGACCCCAATTCACATAAAGAATCTATGCCCCACAGAGAGTAGGCCTCAAATTGGAGAAGTAGAGCAGTATTAATGGCAGGCCTATTTGATCACATCTGGTTCACAGGAAGGGTTTCCAGGCCACACCGAGTTTAGGCAAATAAGGGGCAAGTGAGCTTATTTTGGACACTTCCTTAGGCTGCGCCCCTCATGGAAACCTCCAGCAAGAGGTTATGATGAGAGTTTATATTGAAGAAGATGAGGGCCATGTGGGAGTGTTTTGGTTTAATTGTGGTCATTTGTGTGGTGGTTGGAAGAGATGACTGGGTCCGCATGGACTTCAACTCTGGAGTGATTCCCCTTAGAGACTGAAATGAACTCAGAGAAGTATTGACATGAATTGTGTTGGGATTTTAGGAGGCCACACATGACAGTTGCCCTTGGAGACTGAGATCTAGGCTCAGGATAGCTTTCCAAAGAGCACTGGGAATCTCAGGCAGGATATCACATGACTTTATTCAGAAAGACGTGGCAGCCATTGTTGAGAGTCAAAACACACATGGACCTCAATTGTAGACCTCAATGGGCCTGGCTTAATGTGACCTTTTGGCCACTCTTTGGGAAACCTTGCCTCTGAGAGTTCTCCCGAGCTTTAATTGAAATAAGCTTCCTCACCATTTCATGGTTCCTGAATAAATTGAAAGCCACAGTGCCTCCAACTTCATCCTTGAAAATTGGCTAGATAAATACCATAAATTTTTTAAATTTCCATGAACAGATGGCACTGGAAAACCTTTGGATATCTGTTGCTGATCATGAGTGTACCAGACATTGCATTGATTGACTGGGTTTCATGAAAATGGTGAGAACAGAGGTGCCAGAAAGTTGGAGCCTGCTGATTAGTGGGCCCAGAGCAGTGGTGGGCAGGTGTATGATAAAACATCTGTCGTGGGGACACGTGGTTCTGCCATTGGTTTCCGAATGACTTGTGACTGACATGTTGCAGCCAGCAGAACCTTACAAGTAAAGGGACCTTGTTATATGGAGAGGTTTCAGGGCAATGTTCAGAATCAGGTTGCTATGGACATGGGTGCAAGCTTTTTGGGATAGAAGCCTGGTTGGTGCATTCTCCTGCAGACCCTCAACCACTACACGTGAGAGTACTCCCTCTAGCACTGTGTCCCAGTTTTTCTCCTTGTATTACGTGAAGCCAATACCAAACTCCCAGTGCAGCAGTAAGAAACACCACGAAAAGTGGAGTATGACCAAATGGCTTCACAGATCACATGGTTAGACACTTAGACCCCAGTGTCCTCAGTTTACTAACAAAGGGAAAATTCAGAACTTCTTCCTCATGTTCAATAGCATATAAGGAACCATGTCATCCAGGTCACATAGATGCCGACCCAGGTTTGATGGTCTCAATACAAAGGAAGCTAAAGCTCCTGACAACAACAAATTTTTCAAGGGCCCAAACTCAGAGGCAGTTTCTCAAAAACTCATTAGGCCACCAGAGTTCCATGTTTGTGGAGTGTTTACCCTGTACCTTACTTTTGGAAATTCCTCTACCACCTCCAAGGTTGTGAACTCCTGAGCATTTTCTTTTCCAGATATATATTCACAGATTTTCAAACTCTTCTCCACTAATTGTGTATTACTTGTGGCGAAGGAAATATCAAGGCATTGTTTTGGAGGACAGTGGGAAGATTTTTGTCTAGCAAATATTTGCATACACATTACATTCATTTTCCTATTTTCCATTAGAAATACTGAATCCCTGTCACTAACTCATACCCTACTAGACTCTGACTACTAATCTTAATATGATGTAGAAAAAGAAACCTAACAGAATAGAAATACAGGCCGTACATAGGAGGCATGGTGTATACTAGGACTTGCCTTCTGCTTTATCAAGTGTATGTGTTATAAATCTAGTCAACTTTTTATTGTAATACTTCTCCATGAGTTTTTAAAGTTAACACATATGTACATTTCTGTCTCCCTTTCTCTGTAGCCTATTCATCTCATGAAATTTATTATGCATATTTAGTATCCTACCTGGTATCACACGTACATTCTTGTGAGCTTGCTGTTTTAGGATGATACAGATTGTGAGAAGAGATCACTCCCCCTAAATACTGATGGAACTGAAAATTCAACATATTGGTGAATTTCCTAGATGAACAGCATTATACATAAATCCATGCTCAGTAAAAAGAATATTTTTGGATATGAGGATGATATATATTTCATAATGAATTTTGATTGGCATACATATTACTACATTTTAATGTCTGTGTTTGTATCTATATATATATATATATTTTTTTTTCTCCAGATTATTCAAAATATGAAATATATGTGTCTTATTATACACTCATTAATTTAACTCATGTTCCTATATGTGGATTTATAATCAAATTTTCACAAGATTATTCTCAGAAATATTCATCCACATGAAATACATATTTATTTCCCAGTACTGAAAACTAACTTTGGTGAATGGTGCTTACAAATCCTAATATTTGTACAGTAACTGACCCAGTTTAACATCAATGCAAGTAAAACCCTATGGGACATGATGTGTATTTTGAAGTTCATTTTTATTCAACACTGGTACATTACAATTTCTTCAGTTTATGGACATCATAGGATAATACTTTTCATCCACAAGTTCACAAATCTGTACACATTTGGTTCACTTGCAATTACTTGCTGCTTCAGAACATATGTATTCCTCCATGTTTCTTGACTGTTCTTTGCATGAGATTATTTGCAAACATATTATTTTCGATTTCCATAATCATTTTTGAAACAAAACTCCCACACTCTTCATCATAAACCATAATGCTAAAATTACCATTAGATGTATAACTGGTTAGAATGAACTTATGTATATCAATATAAGATTTCCTATATATTTTCAGATATCAATTCAATCAATTATTTAAAGTTTGATCCAGTTATATTATTCATTTACAGTATGGTCTATTAAGGCATCATCTTTATAATCATAGGCACAGGGTACACGTACTTGCTTCCCCAATACTAACTTATCAGTCTTAAAATGTTGCTTTCAGAAATAGTTGAAGAAATACTGTAGTCACCTGATATACATTTACATTTCAACACAGTAATTTTCCTGACAAAAAATGCAAAGGACACCCTTATGATTGTACCAAAGCCTAAATTTAATGTGAGCATGTATTACTAACAACATCCATGTCCTGATTAACTAATGATCTCAAATATCATTCCTATTGGTGACTACATATTTGTTTCTTCCTAAGATTATATATTCAAACTCAACCATGTTAAAAACATCTTATCCTATCACTCACTTTGTACTTTCCCTGATTTCCTAATGTCTCTATTGATATCTGCTTTCCTACAGATTTTCCCCAGTTCATCACTGTGACTGACTCTTCACATATGCTGACATTTACATTCACTCTCTAACCAAAACCCTATATCTAAATAACTTTTAGAACTATCTCTTTTTGTCTGGACGATCTCTTCCTCATTCAGTCATCCAAGGTACAAGGTCCTATACCATTGTATATAGATTTATCTGAGACAACTTTGCGGAAATAATTCAAAGCTAAGTATCCCAATCAAGGGCCCAATGTTCATCTGGGTTTGAAATCTTTCCTAGATTTCTGTTTTCATACTTATATTACACCTATATATGCTTGTAATATCGGAGGTTCCCAATACCATTATTCATCCCACAGAATGATTCCTAACCCAAATCGAACATGCTATTAACCCTAACCATGCACTGTTCCCTCAATTTAACTTTACGAAGAGCAGGGACAGAGTTGGTGTTATAATACAGGTAGATAGGGGATCTTCCACCTGTTGAGAACCTCAAGTTCCATGCAGAAATAAACCCTGGAGAAGATGTAGGCAGCTATGAAGAACCTGAGAGAGCAACAGATATCTTCCTTGGTAAAATACCTGGTCAGGATGAAGCGATGTGTCTGAATAAGCCTCTCTCTTCTTAATGTAGAGAAGATGGACCAAACCAGGTCTGTGTGGAGAGCTGTTAACATGTGCCTATGGTTGATATACCATTCTATCTTGTGAATGTGACACAGGAAGTAGGCGCAGCCTCTCTCTCATGGGACCCTTGGAAGCAAATGTTAGGATAAAGTGGTTGCCAAGATAGTGACCTCATTCAGTTCCTGAAGGAAGTGACCTACCTCACTTCCTTGATGATGGAACTCTCTGAACTTGGGATCCAGGAAGCCAGGCACTCAGAGCCAGTCCCAGTCCCAGTCCCAGTGGGTTCACTTGTTTGGATTTACCAAGGACAGAGTCGGTCTTTCTTGGTACATACTGATGTGTGGATGGCTAAATGCCAGGAAAGCTCTGAAGAGGGGCCTTTCCTGAGAAAGCAGGTAGTGACTCACTGATTGATGCTGACAACTTTACAGAGTTGGAAAAGGAGACCTGATCTGAGACAGGAAAGTCCATTTCGAGGGAGCAGAGTAAGGCCCACCAGTCTGAGGACACTCTGGATAGTCACAGACTTACTTGGGTAATGGAGGTGCCTTTGTGGGTGTGGGTGTGAATTTGTAGTTTTGTATCATGTTCTGAGAATAGGTAGGAAAGGCAGTATGTTTGGTTTGGAGTGGACTGTTTTTGGTAAGTCATTTGACATGGCGAGTGTTTCTATGTTTGTGTTTCCCACTTTTTCCGTGGTTGTAGATATTAGAAAAGTGAATGCATCAATGGATGTGTCCTGTCTAGTAGAAAGCATCTCAGCACACATCCTGCACAATTTATGAATGGACTGTGGCTTGCCTTATATGGGCAACACCTACTTCTTTCCTTAGTTCTTGTTTTCTTCCTGAATTCTGGCCACTCTCCAGAATAGGCTCATGTTTTTTTGTCCAAGATATGGACCTCTGTCGAGTTCTGTGACATGGCCATGTACTGGATAGATAAAGGGAATTGGGAGCATCTCAGAAAACTCGGATATCAGTGTGACCAGTAAAGTCTCAGTAGAGAAACCCTGCTTTGTGCCTTTTGCTAACCTACTGTTCTGTTGACCTGAATGTCAGGAAGGTCTTTTCCTCAGGCCACCAGTGTGTGAAGCCTGAAAAAAACTGCTTTCAATTGGAAATGAATGAGCATCACCTGTGGCTCTTTGCTTAATTGCTTTGGAAAGGGATGTGTCTGAATCATCCTTTCGGCTCTGAGAGAGGCTGTGGCTTTGATTTTCAGCACCTGATGGATCTAAAGAAAGATCCCATGTGTGCATCCAAAACCAAAATGGCAAAAAGATCAGTCATTGTGGATGAAGTCTCTTGCTTCCTCTGTTAGGTTCCTGACCTCCATCAAGTAAGTAGAGGGATCCTTTGAGACAAATGAGTTCTTCAAAGCCCTGCAGTAGTGCTTGGGTTCTCACATGACTCCAAATCACATAAAGAATCTATACCTCACAGTCAGTAGGCTTCAAAATGAAGAAACAGAGCAGTATTACTGGCAGGCCTATTTGATCAATCCTGGTTTACAGGAAGGGTGTCCAGGAAACCCTGACTTTAGGAAAATAAGGGGAAAGGGAACTTATTTTGGACAGTGTCTTGGGCTGCGCCCCTTATGGAAACCTCCAGCCAGAGGTTATGATGAATGTCTACATGGAAGAAAATGAGGGCCATGTGGGAGTATTTTGGTTTTAATTGAACATATTATTAACCCTAACCATACACTGTTCCCTCAATCTAAGTGTTCAGAAAAGCAGGGAAAGATTTGGTCTTACAATACAGGAATGCAGGGGATCTTCCACCTGCTGAAAACTTCAAAGTTCCATGCAGAAATGATCCCTGGAGAAGATGTAGGCAGCTATGAAGGACATGATAGAGCAAAAGGCATCTTCCATGGCAAACAACCTGGTCAGGATGAAGGGTTGTGTCTGAATCAGATTCTCTCTTCTTAAGGTAGAGGAGATGAACCAAACTAGGCCTTTGTGGAGAGCTGTTCCCAGGTGACTATGGTTTCTATACTATTCTAACTTGTGAAAGTGTCACAGGTAGTAGGGACATCCTCCATGTTATGAGACCTTAGGAAGCAAATGTTAGGACAAATTGGTTGCCAAGGCAGTGACCTCATTCAGTTACTAAAGGAAGTGACCTCACCTCACATCCTTGTTGATGGAACTCTCCAAATTTGGGTTCCAGGAAGCCAGGCACCAAGACCCAGTCCCAGCACCAGGTCCAGTGTTCTCACTTGTTTGGATTTTCCGAGGACAGAGTCAGTCTTTTGTGGTACCTACTTATGTGAGAATGGCCAAATTCCAGAAAAATTCTGAAGAGCGGCCCTTCCGGAGAAAACAAGTAGAGGCTCACTGCTGGCTCCTGAAAACTTCACAGAGTTGACCAAGGAGCCCAGATCTGAGACAGGACAGACCATTTCTGGGGAACATAGTATGGCCCTCCGGTCAGAGGACACTCTGGATAGTTCCAGACCTACTTGGGGGAAGGAGGTGCCTTTGTGGTTGTGGGTATGGGTTTGTGGTTTTTTCTTTTGTTCTGAGAATAGTTAGGAAAGGGGGTGTGTTTGGTTTGGAGTGGAGTGTTTCTAGTTAGTCCTTTGACAAGGCGAGTGTTTTTAGGTCTGTGTATCCCACTGTGTCCGTGGTTGTAGACATTAGAAAAGAGAATGCCTCAATGGGTGTATCCTCTCAAGGAGAAAACTTCCCAGCATTCATCCGGCACAATTTATCAATGGAGTGTGGCTTGCCTTATCAATGGGCAACACCAACTATCTTCCTACGTTCCTGTTTTCTTCCTGAATTCTGGCCACTCTCCAGAATAGGCTCATGATTTTGTGTCCAATATATGAACCACTTCCAAGATCTGTGACATGGCCATATACTGGATAGCTGAAGGGAATGGCAAGCATCTCAGAAAACTCAGATATCAGTGTAGCCAGTAAAGTCTCAGTGGAGAAACCCTGCTTTGGGCCTTTTGATTACCTATTGTTATGTTGCCCTGAATATCAGGAAAGTCTTTGTCTCAGGCCACCCCTTTGTGAAGCCTGAAGAAAACAGTTTTCACATGGAAATGAATAGGCATTACCTTTGTGTTTACAATAAAACCTTCACAGATTTGGCTCTCATTAAGTTAAAAATACTTTTAGATTGCATTTCAGTGTAAAAAGTAACATGGAACTGTACATATCTTATTGATAACAAGTCCAATTATAGAACACAAATGATATACATAAATCTCCAACATGTTTTTCTTTTAAGCCTAGAATTACCATACAACCTTAGAACACCAGCTTGATACAATGGTCTTTGGAAGCTTCTACCTTACAGTCTTGTATACCTGGAAGATATGAACACATTAACACCACAATTACATTGATGTTTTTGTATTAAACAAATTTAGATTTTAAAGAAATAACATGGCACAATTTTATAAAAACAGTACTTGTTTTACCAGCTGTTTATTTTTTTAAGATTACTTGCTCAAAACTTACACATATAACCAAGTTACACAAACCTTTTTTTATTATTTACTTAAACCCTTTTAATTACTTAATCATATAGACTCTCTTATCCAGAAACACATTTTTCCTCTATTAGATCTATATCTGGAACCTTTTAGTTTCTCTTTTTCATCTACTAACCTCTTTCTGTTCACATTTCAATACAATACTTGTAAATTTCTGAATTTAGGCAGATTATTTTATAGACATCTACATTTTATTAGGGCCTTTTTGAAAACCTAGAAAACTTATAGGCCTAATTTTAAAGACATCTTTATTTTTATCTGTTTACCCAATTTGAATTAAAACATATGAATCACGTGAATCAAAGACATTTGGATACATTCTTAAATTTTTCATGAGTGCTCCTCATCTGTCAATTGTCATATCACTGCATGATATATGGACATACACACATACAGACATACCAACATACAACACGTAACACAAATGTAACACATAACACAATAGTAAAAGCCTTGTAGCTTTTTCAGGTGAAATCTCCATTGAAATGCTAAAAACTCCAGAGTCGATCAAAAATAGAACTGATCAGAAAACATTAACCCATCAGCAGAATCAAGATCATGAGCTCAAAAAAAAAATACAGAATCTAAGAAAAGCAAGAGTCCTAAAAAAGATGACTGGCCAGTAATTAGTAAATACCATATAATATAATTTTTTGGTTAGGTCTAGTTTGAGTTCAGGTAAAAAGACACATTTACTCTTTTTTATCTGTCTCCTGCTGAGTGCTGCAGGCTTCTTTTATTTGCATATCAATTTAAGTCCTGCCTGAGGTCTGGAAAACTGAAAAGACTGGAATTCATAGCAGAAACCTCAGGCCTAAGGCATTTTAGCTATAAGTCATAATTTCCAGGTTTGGATGTTGAAAATTTTGATGCAAGTTTAAGATGTAATTCTCAAAATTTTATATCTTTAGATTTTTCTACACTAGAAAAACTTGCTCACACAAAACTGAAAATAGGATCATTTTTTGATAATATTAAAGCCACCATCAGAAGAAGTTTCTATAGGATCGTTAAGCCCCTTTCTTTGTTATGAAGTTTCTAATAGTATTAAGTTACATTAAATTGGCTGAAAATTTTTTAAAAAGAACCACACACTACCATGTGTATCCGAAATTAAGCTTTAAAAATTTCCAAGACTGTTGCTAATTAATGTCATTTCAATAAGCCAGACCAACGTTTTAATTTAGTACCATTTTTTAAAATCTTACACACTGATGGGAATAGATACCATATCATAATTTATTATCGCTTCCCAAGTTAATGCACTGGTATATCTAGTGAAATTTTTTCAGGCTGCCTAGTTCAAAATTAAAACTCTTTAATTATTTTTTATCCTAAGTATTTAAGTTTCCTAGCATGAACTACCTGAAATCAAACTAAACAATTGTTTAAACCCAACTTTTAACTGTAACATAGTGCAATGCTTTAGAAACCCATTTAGATACGAGATGGTTAAAATAAAAAAAAAAATCATTTTTAGATACACATTCACCCTAGATCATCCCCAAGAAAAAATCTATAATATCAACATATTAATGCATTCATTGTCCCTTTTGTTAAGTAAACAGAGGTGGAGAAATCCTTAAAGTGCACATAAGGAATAAGGGAGTTCCCCACAGCAAAATGGCTCTGTCAGCTGCTGGGAGTCCCTTAGCCTCACCATTTACTTACAGGATTAGTTCCTCTGGTTTGCTTTGACCCCAGGCACCAGGCATATTCTATGTCTCCCAACTTTGCAGTAGTCAGCTCCCAAAAATTTCATCCTCTGCTTGCAGTTGTTTTGAGTGCTAGGCTTCCCCAAGAGGGCAGAGTGGGGTTTATTTAACGTCCCCTCTGGGGTGTCAAAATTTATGACTGAAGGCTTGGTTCCCATCCCAAAGCCAATTAATGCCAATTTAATAATGAGGACAGGGTTTTGAGAAAAGTTCAAGCGAGATATCAAAGTTCTTTGACCCCAGACATTTCCCTCTGCAGTGGGCATGCTCAAGCCAACTACGGGAAGAAAAAAATCACTGCTTCCGTAATCTTGCTTAACAAAGGGGAGTAAAGTTTATCAAAGTTCTTTAAAACACAGCTAAGAGAGGTGCAAAAGGTGAGAACAGAAAAACTGGCGGTTCTATTGACTTTTGGTCCCTCACAGGAGAAGCATTAGTTTCAAATTTAGCTAAAGTAACTTCCACATATGTAAGGCAGGTTGGAACTCGGGACTCTGCATTGGTCCAAACATTGCCATCACATTTAACAGAAACACAGATAAAAAGACACACAAAGACCATCATGCAGCTCCCGTTTGTTCACAACCCCAAGATCTACAATCTTGTGACTCAGGGAGAATGGAGGGAAGAGGGGAAGGAGTAGAAGGTTTGAGTGATAGGATCCTGGGTGACGGTGTCGGATTGGAGGCAGGGACCAGGAAAGGCTTCAAGGACAGAGGCATGGAATGGCTTTGTCCCATAATGAGAGTTTCTCAAACAGAGACAAGGACAATACAAACGTGACACAAACATGTACACACAGGTAACATTTAACACGAGTTCAGAAGTAAAGATTAGAACCTAGTAACTGGCAAAACCTGATGGGTTAGACCACAAAGACAGACAGTGAATTCAACCTGAGAGAAAAAAGTAGCCAGCAAGATATGATGGGTTGGCAGCAGAGTCACCTAATGTGGGCTCATCCATCCCTCCTCACCTAATGAGGGCACATCCATCACTCCCTGAGTCCTCCAAGGCATCCCTTGCGAGGACGTGGTCTGTGGCTTTAGGACACGTTTGTCCACCACTGACAGGGGGAACTTACGTTCTCCGCTGGCAGCCACTCTGCCAACCCAAACCAAAAACGGAAAAACGGAACCTGAACAAAAAGCTCTGAGCGATCGCAAGGAAAAATGGAAAGAAGCGCCTTACTTACCACCAGAGGGGTCTGTTGGGGTGTCCTTGTCCTATGCTGCGTGATTCCCGGCCAACGCACCAAATGTAAGGATCCGGTGAACGTCGGAGGAAGAGACCCCCAAGAGACCGCGGCTCATGCAACAGAAAAAGGCGTTCATTGAGGATCCAATCCAGCATGCTGGGGCTATGTGCTCACTCAAGAAGGGAGAGCAGCCCAGAGCCCCGAGCAGGGGTTGAGCAGTGCTTAAGTACACTTTTTGGGGAGGGCGGGACTTTACATATATCACAGTCTCCTTTAAGAAATCAACATACACCGCAGAAAAAATCAAACAACAATTCCTAAACATGATTAGTTCATTCATTGGCAGGAACAGGTGAGGCAGGAGTGATAGGTCAGTTCTAAAGCGAGGTACACATTCAAACAGATTGCTTTAGGCCTTGCAATGCCTATGTGCCAGGCCACACAGGGTCCTAGGTTATTAAATAACCAGGCCGTCAGGGGGAATATTTACTGGGTAGTCCAGAATTGTACTACAAGCTACAGGAATTTCAGGTTTTGCATGTAGCATAGGAACTTAACAATACCTGGTCCTTTACATTTTAACTCAGGCCTTGCAGCTTAGAAACTTTACAAAACCCAGTCTTTTACACTTCAACTTTTACACTTTAATTTCAATTTATTTTACCCTTTCAGAACACTCCTGGTGGACAAGAAGGGTGTCCAAGCCACCCTGAATTTAGGCAAATGAGTGGCAAGGGAGCTTATTTGGGACACTGTCTTGGGCTGTGCCCCTCATGGAAACCTCCAGCCAGATGTTATGATGAGTGCCTTTATAGAAGAAGAGGAGGGCCATGTGAGAGTGTTTTGGTATTAATTGTGGTCATTTGTGTGACGGTTGGAAGAGATGAGTGGGTCCACCTGGGCTCAAATTCTTGTGTGATTCCCCTTAGAGATTGACTTCTGGAACTGAACTCAGAGAAGTATTGCCATGAATTGTGGTGATATTTTAGGAGGACAAGCATGAGAGTCACCCTTGGAAACTAAGATCAAGGCAGAGGGTGGATTTCCACAGAGCACTGAGAATTTCAGCCAAGATATCCCATGATTTTATTCTTAAAGACTTGGTAGCCATAGTTGAGAGTCAAAACACACATGGACCTCACATTGTAGACCTCAATGGGCCTGGCTATATCGAACCTTTTGGTCACTCTTTGGGAAGCCTTGCCTATGAGAGTTCTCCAGAGTTTCATTCAAATGAGCTTCCTCAACATTTAATGGTTCTTGAAACCCACAGTGCATACAAACACAATAGAAATACAAGCAGTTCAGAAGAGGCATGGTGTATAGTTGGACTTGCCTTTTGCATTACGTAGGGTAGGTGTTATAAATCTAGTTAATTTTTAATTGAAATAGTTCTCCTTGTGTTTTTTAAGTTAATAAATATGTGAATTCCTCTATCCCTTTCTCTGTAGCCTATTCATCACATGTATTTTTATATAAACATATAGAATCCTACCTGGTATCACATATATATTCTTGTGAGGTGGCTGACATGGCAGATACAAATTATGACAAGAGATCACTCCTCCTAAACGCTATTGGATCTTAAAATTCAACCTAAGGGTAACCTTTCTAGTTGAACAACATTATTCATAAATCCATGTTCAGTAAAATTAATATTTTTGGATCTGTGGACGATATATATTTCATCATGAATTTCAATTGGCATATATATTGCCACTTTATAATGTCTGTGTGTGTTTTGCTCTTTGCTTAATTGCTTTGGAAAGGGATGTGTCTGAATCAGCCTCTTGGCCCTGTGTGAGGCTGTGGCTTAGATTTTCAGCACCTGATGGTTCTAAAGAAAGATCCCATGGGTGCATCCAAAACCAAAATGGCCAAAAGAGCAGTTATTGTGGATGAAGACTCTCACCTTCTTCTCTAAGATTCCTGACATCCATCAAGTGAAAATAGGGATCCTTTGGGTCAAATGAGTTCTTTAAAGCCCTGCAGAGTTTAGCCCATAGGTGCTTGGGTTTTCTCATGAATCCAGTTTACATAAAGAATCTAAACCCCACAGTCAGTAGGCATCAAATTGGAGAAGCCAAGGAGTATTAACGGAAGGCGTATTTGATCACTTTTGGTTCACAGTCAGGATTTCCAGGCCACACTGACTTTAGGCAAATGAGGGGCAAGAAAGTTTATTTTGGACACTGTCTTGTGCTGTGCCCCTCATGGAAACCTCCATCCAGATGTTATGATGAGTGTCTACATGAAATAAGATAAGGGGCATGTGGGAGCATTTTGTTTTGAATTGTGGTAATTTGTTTGGTGCTTGGAACAGATGACTGGGTCCACCTGGGCTTGAACTCTGGTATGATTCCCCTTAGAGACTGAATTCTGGAAGTGACATAAGAGAAGTATTGTCATGAATTGTGTTTGGATTTTACTAGTCCATGCAACCAACATCTCAGGTATTAATTGTGGTGCAGGGAGATCTAGGTGCAGGGTGGCTTTGCCCACAGCACTGGGAATCTCAGCCTGGATATCACATGATTTTATTCTGAAATTCTTTAAAGCCACAGTTGAGAGTCAAAACACATATGGACCTCACATTGTATACCTCAATGGGCCTGACTTCATGTGACCTTTTGGCCACTCTTTGGGAAGCCTTGCCTGTGAGTGTTCTCAAGATCTTTCATTGATATGAGCTTCTTCAACATTTAATGGTTCCTGAATGAATTGAAACCCACAGAGGCTCCAACTTTGTCCTCGAAAAATGGCTTGATAAATACCATGAAATTTTTGAAATTACCATCACCAGGTGGCACTGGAAAACTTTTGGATGTCCTGTTGCTGATCATGAGTGTATCAGACAGTGCCTTGACTGACTGGGTTTCATGAAAATTGTGTAGAACAGTGATGCCAGAAAGTTGGAGCCTGTTCATTAGTGGGCCTAGAGCAGAGGTGTGAAGGTGTGTGAAAAAACATGTGTGTTGGGGCATGTGGATCTGCCATTGGCTTCCAATTGCCTTATGATTGACAGGGTACAGCCAGCAGACCCTTATATGTAAAGACATCTTGTTATATGGATAGGTTTCTGGGAAATGTTCAGAATCAGGTTGCTATGGACAAAGGGGCAACCTATGTGGGACAGAATCCTGGTTGGTGCATTCTCATGCAGACCGTGTCCCTCCACACGTGACATAACTCCCTCCAGCACTGTGTCCCAGTTGAACTCCTTGTATTTCATGAAGCAAATACCAAACTCCCAGTGCACCAGCAAGAAACACCACGAAAATTGGAGGATGACCAAATGGTTTCACAGTCAACCCGGGGAGACACTTACACCCCAGTGGCCATATTTTAACTACAAAAAGAGTATTCAGCACTGCTGCCTCATTTTCATTGGAAAATTAGAAACAATGTCCTTCAGGTCACATATTTGCACACCCAGATTTGATGGTCACACAACAAAGGAAGCTAAAGCTCCTGACAACAACATGTATTTTAAGAACCCAACCTCAGAGAGTTTCTCAAGAAGTCTTTACACAAGCAGAGCTCAATGTTTGTGGAGTGTTTACCCTGTCCCTTACTATTGGAAACTCCTCTACCACCTACAAGTTTGTGAACTCCTGAGGATTTTTTATTCCTGATATGTATTTACAGATTTTCTAATTTTTCTCCTTTATTGTATCTTACTTGGAACTAAGGTAATGCCAAGCAATCTTCTGGATGAGAGTGTGAACATTTTTGTGTAGCACATATTTGCATACCCTTTAGAGTCATTTTCCAATTTTCCATTCGAAATACTGAATCCCTGACACTAACGCATACCCTAATAAACTCTGACTACTACTCCTAATATGATGGAGAAAAATAACACAAACAGAATAGGAATACTAGCAGTTCAGAGGAATCATGGTGTATAGTTGGACTTGTTTTTTGCATGATTAATTGTAGGTGTTATAAATCTAGTCAATTTTTAATTGAAATAGTTCTCCATGTGTTTTTAATGCTAACAAATATGTGAATTCCTCTCTCCCTTTCTCTGTAGCCTATTCAGCACATGTATTTTTAAATGCACATATAGAACACTACCTGGTATCACACCTACATTCTTGTGAGGAGGCTAATTTGGCAAATACAATTTGTGAGAAATGATCACTCCTGTTAAACTCTGTTGGAACTGAAAATTTAACCTAGGGGTGTGTTTCCTAGAAGAACAACATTATACATAAATCCATGTTCTAAAAGAAATAATTTTGCATCTGTGGAAGATATATATTTCATGATAAATTTCGATTGCTAATTTATTGTCTGTGTGTGTTTTTTTGTATATATATATATACACTCTCCAGATTTTTCAAAATATGAAATATATGTGTCTTATATACACTCACTAAATTCATTCATGTTCATGTATATGGATTTATAATCAACTTTTCACAAGATCATTCTCAGAAATATTCATCCACCTGAAATACATATTGTTTGCAGTACTGAAAACTAACTTCAGTTAATGTTGCATACAAATACTAATACTTCTACAGTAACTGACCCAGTTTAACATCAATGCAAGTACATTCCTATGTGACATGATGTGTATTTTGAAATTTATTTTAATTCAACACTGGTACATTACTATTTCTTCAATTTATGCACATCATAGGATATATATTTCATCCACAAGTTAGCAAACTTATAGGCATTTGTTTCACTTTCAATCACTTCCTGCTTCAGAACACATGGATTCTTCCAGGTTTCTTGACTGGTCTTATCATGAGACTTCTTTCCAAATACATTATTTTTGATTTCCTTTATCACTTTTGAAGCAAAACTGACACTCACTTCATGATAAACCATAACTATAATATCACCATTAGATGTATAACTGGTTGGAAGGAATGATTTCATATCAATATAGTATTTCTTATATATATTCTGATATCAGTTTAATTCATTATTTAAAGTGGAACCAGTTATATTATTTATTCACTATATGGTCTATTCATGCATTATCTCTATATTCATAGACACAGGGTACACCTCTTAGTATGCCCAATACTAATTTATTCGTCTTCTAAATATTGCTCCCAGAAATGGTGGAAGAAATACTCATGTCACCTGATATACATATGCATGTTACCACAGTAATATTCTGGACACAAAATGCAAAAGTCACACGTATGATTGTACCAAAGCCTAAATGGAAACTGAACATGGATTACTAAAAACATCCATATCCAGGTTGCCTAATGCTCTCAAATGTCAATCCTATTGGTGACCACATTTTTGTTTCTTCCTAAGATTATATATTCAACCTCAAAACTGTTGGAAATGTCTAGTTTTTTCACTCACTTTATACTTTGCCTGATTTCCTAATGTCTCTATTGATATCTACTTTCCTACATATTTTTCCCAGTTCAACATTGTGACTGACCCTTCACATGTGCTGACATTGACATTCACTCTCTAACCAAAACCCTATTGCTAATGAACTTTGGTCCAAATCCTATATTCTATCTTCTTCCGAAACATACTGACTATCTTCCTGATCCTATCGACTATCCCTTTTTGAGTGGATGTACTCTACTACATTCAATCATCCGAGGTACAAGGTCCTATGCCATTGTATATCGATTTTTCTGAAATATGTATGCAGAACGTAATTCAAAGCTACGTGTCCCAATGTATTGCCCAATGCACTTCTGAGCTTCAAATCTTACCTAGATTTCTGTTTCCATACTTATATTTAACCACTATATTTCTATATATTGCAGGTTCCCAATACCATTATTCATCCCGCAGAATGATTCCTAACCCAAATCGAACCTGTTATTAACCCTAACCATACACTGTTGCCTCAATCTAACATTACAAAAGAGCAGGGACAGGGCTATTCTTTCAATAAGGGATGTAGGTGATCTTCCAACTGCTGAGAACCTCAAAGTTCGATGTAGAAATTATCCCTGGAGAAGATGTAGGCAGCTATGAAGGACCTGAATGAGCAAAAGCCATCTTCCATGGCAAACAACCTGCACAGGACGAAGGGATTTGTATGCATCAGACTCTCTCTTCTTAATGTAGAGAAGATGGACCTAACCAGGCCTTCGTGGAGAGCTGTTCCATGGTGTCTATTTTGATATACCATTCTAACTAGTCAAATTGTCACAGGAAGTAGGGGCACCCTCCAACTCATGGGACCATTGGAAGCAAGTGTTAGGACAAAGTTTTTGCCAAGGCAGTGGCCTCATTCAGTTCCAAAGAAAGTGACATACCTCATTTTCTTGGTGATGGAACTCTCTGAAATTGGGATGCAAGAAGCCAGGCACCAAGAGCCAGTCCCAGTCCCAGTCCCAGTGGGCTCACTTGTTTGGATTTACCAAGTACAGAGTCAGACCTTCTTGGTACCTAGTGATGTGAGGATGGCCAAATGCCAGTAGAGCTCTGAAGAGGGGCCTTTCTTGAGACAGCAGGTTGTGGCTAACCATTGGCTTCTCCCAGAATAACAGAGTTGGCCAAGGAGACAAGATCTGAAACCGGACAGGCCATTTCGAGTGGAACATAGTATGGCCCACCAGTCAGAGGACACTCCAGATAGTTAAAGACCTATTTTTGGGAAGGAGGTGCCTTTTTGGTTGTGGGTGTGAGTTTGCGGTTTTGTTTCATGTTCTGAGAATAGGTAGGAAAGGTGGTTGGTTTGGTTTGGAGTCGACTTTTTCTAGTAAGTCTTTAGACAAGGCGAGTGTTTCTATGTCTGTGTAGCCACTGTGTCCGTGGTTTTAGACATTAGAAACGAGAATGCATCAATGGAGGTGTCCTGTCTAGTAGAAAGATTCACAGCATTCATCCTGCACAATTGATTAATGGACTGTTGCTTGCCTTATGGATGGGAAACACCTACTAACTTCCTAAGTTGCTGTTTTCTTCCTGAATTCTGGCCACTCTCCAGAATAGTATCATGGTTTATTGTCCAAGATATGTACCACCTCCAAACTCTGTGACATGGCCATGTCCTTGATAGCTGAAGGGAATGGGAACATCTCAGAAAACTCAGATACCAGTGTGACCAGTAAAGTCTCAGTGGAGAAACCCTGCTTGGCTCCATTTGCTTATCTATGTTTCTGTTGCCTTGAATGTCAGGAAGGTCTTTGCCTCAGGCCACCCCTTTGTGAAGCCTGAGGAAATAGTTTTCAAATGGAAATGAATGGGCATCACCTGTGGCTCTTTGCTTAATTGCTCTGGAAAGGGATGTGTCTTAGTCAGACACTAGGCCCTGTTTGAGTCTGTGGCTAAAATTCTCAGCTCCTGATAGATCTAAAGAAGATCCCATGTGTGCATCCAAACCAAAATGGCAAAAAATCTGTCATTGTGGATGAAGTCTCTTGCCTTCTTCTGTTTGGTTCCTGACCTCCATCAAGTGAGAATAGGGATCCTTTGGATCAAATGAGTTCTTCAAATTCCTGCAGAACTGCTTGGGTTGTCTCATGATGCCAAATCTCATAAAGAATCTATACCTGACAGTCAGTAGGCCTCAAATTGGAGAAGCAGAGCAGTATTTATGGCAGGCCTATTTGATCACTCCTGGTTCATAAGAAGGGTGAACAGGCCACCCCTACTTTGGACATATCAGGGGCAAGGGTGCATTATTTGGACACTGTCTTGGGCTGCGCCACTCTTGGAAACCTGCAGCCAGAGTTAATGATGAGTGTTTATATAGTTAAAGATAAGGGCAATGTGGGAATGTTTTGGTTTTAAATGTGGTCATTTTTGTGGCGTTTGGAATAGATGACTGGGTCCACATGGGCTTGAACTCTGGTGTGATTCCCCTTAGAAACTGAGTTCTGAAACTGACCTCAGAGAAGTATTGCCATGAGTTGTGTTGGGATTGTAGGAGGCCATGCATAAGAGTCGCCCTTGAAACCTGAGATCTAGGCCCAGGAAAGCTTTCAACAGAGCACTGAGAATCTCAGCAAGGATATCACATGATTTTATTCTGAAAAACTTGGCAGCTGCAGTTAAGAGTCAAAACACACAAGGACCTCACATTATAGACCTTAAAGGGCCTGGCTTCATGTGACCTTTTGGGCACACTCTGGGAAGCCTTGCCTGTGAGAGTTCCTCAGAGCTTTCATTGAAATGAGCTTCCTCACCATTTAATGGTTCCGGGATGAATGGAAACCCCAAAGTGCCTTCAACTTCATTCTTGAAAAATGGATAGATAAATATCATAAAATTTTTGAAATTCCCAATGACCAGGTGGCACTGGATAACCATTGTATGTCCCATTGCTGATCATGAGTGTACCAGACAGTGCCTTGATTTACTGGGTTTCTTGAAAATGGTGTAGAACAGAGATGCCAGTAAGTTAGAGCGTGCTGAGTAGTGGGCCTAGAGCAGTGGTGTGCAGGTGTGTGATAATACATCTGTGGTGTGGCCATGTGGATTTTACATTGGCTTCCAAATTGCTTGTGAGTGACTTCGTGCAGCCATCAGACCATTATATGAAATGGCATCTTGTAATATGGAGAGGTTTCAGGGCAATGTTCAGAATCAGGTTGGTATGGTCAAGGGGGCAAGCAATGTGGGATAGAAGCCAAGTTGGGGCATTCTCCTGCGGACCCTGACCCACCACATGTTACAGGACTCCCTCCAGCACTGTTTCCCAGTTGAATTCCTTGTATGTCGTGAAGCAAATACAAAACACCCAGTGCAGCAGCAAGAAACACCAGGAAAAGTGGAGGATGACCAAATGGCTTCAAAGTCCACATGGGGAGACACTTAGCCCCCAGTGACCACAGTTTAGCTACAAAGAGTGAATTCAGCACTGCAGCCTCATGTTCATTGGAAAATAAGAAACCATGTCCTCCAGGTCACATAGATGCAGACCAAACTTTGATGGTCTCACTACAAAGGAAGTTAAGCTCCTGACAACAACATATATTTCAACTACCCAAACTCAGAGGCAGTTTCTCAAGAAGTCTTTAGGCCAGCATAGCTCCATGTTTGTGGAGGGTTTACACTGTCCTTTACTTTTGGAAACTGTTCTACCACCTCCATAGTTGTGTAATGCTGAGCATTTTCCAGTCCAGATATGTATTCACATATTTTCTAACTCTTCTCCTCTAATTTTGTCATACTAGGGGCGAAGATAATTTCAAGGCATTCTTCTGGATGAGAGTGGGAATATTTTTTGTAGCACATATATTCATGCTTGTTAGATTCATTTTCCTATTTTCTACTTGAAATACTGAATCCCTGACACTAACTTATAACCTACTATACTCTGACTACTAATCCTAATATGATGGAGAAAAATAACTCAAACAGAATAGAAATACAAGCATATCAGAGGAGGCATAGTGTATAGTTGGACACGGCTTTTGCCTGACAAAGTGTTGGTGTTATAAATCTAGTCAATTTGTAATTGATATAGTTCTCCATGTGTTTTTAAAGTTAACAAATATGTGAATTCCTCTCTCCCATTCTATGTATCCTATTCAGCACATCTATTTTTATATGCATATATAGAATCCTACCTGGTATCACACGTACATTCTTGTCAGGTGTCTGACTTGGCAGATACAAATTGTGAGAAGTGATCACTCCTCCTAAACACTGTGGGATCTGAAAATTCATCCTCTGTGTGAGCTTCCTAGTTGAACAATATTATACATAATTCCATGTTCAGGAAAATGAATATTTTTTGATCTGTGGATGATATATATTTCATGATGAATTTCGATTGGCATATATACTACTACTTTTTAATGTGTGTGTGTGTGTGTGTGTGTGTGTATACACACTCCAGATGTTTTAAAATATTAAATATATGTGTCTTATTATACACTCCTTAATTTCATTCTAGTTCATGTATGTGGATTTATAGTCAACATTTCACAAGATTATTCTCGGAAATATTCAACCACCTGAAATACTATTTGTTTCCTATTACTGAAAATTAACTTCAGTGAATCGTGAATACAAATCCTAATATTTCTACAATAATTGACCCAGTTTCTCATTAATGCAAGTAGATTCCTATGGGACATGATGTGTACTTTTATGTTCATTCTTATTCACCACTGGTATTTTACTATTTCTTCAGTTTATGCACATTATAAGATATATATTTCATCCACAAGTTACAAAATTATAGGCATTTGTTTCACTTTCAATCATTTTATGCTTTGAAACACATGTATTCCTCCATGTTTCTTGACTGGTCTTCTCATGAGACTTCTTTCCAAATACATTATTTTCGATTTCCATAATCACTTTTGAAGCAAAACTCACACACCCTTCATGATAATCCATAACCCCAATATTACCATTAGATGTATAACTGGTTGGAATGAATGATTTTGTATCAATATAATATTTCTTATATATTTTCAGATATCAATTCAATCCATGATTTAAAGTGAAACCAGTTATATTATTTATTCACTGTACAGTCTATTCATGCTTTTTCTTTATATTCATAGACACAGGGTACACCTCTTTGTAAACCAAATACTAATTTATACGTCTTCAAATTATTGGTCTCAGAAATGATGGAAGAAATACTCATGTCACCTTATCTACATATACATTTTATCACAGTAATATTTGGACACAAAAAGAAAAGGTCACACTTATGTTTGTACCAAAGCCTAAATGTAAAGTGAATATGGATTACTAAAAACATCCATGTCCAAGTTGCCTAATGCTCTCAAAAATCAATCCTATTTGTGACAATATATTTGTTTCTTCCTAAGATTATATATTCAAATTCAACCCTGTTGAAAACATCTAATCCTTTCTCTCACTTTATACTTTTCCTGATTTCATAATGTCTCTATTGATTGCTTTCCTACATATTTTCCCCAGTTCATCATTGTGACTGACTCTTCACATGTGCTGACATTTCCATTCACACTCTAATCGAAACCCTATTGCTAAGAAACTTTTGTTCCAAATCCTATACTCACTCTTCCTCCTAAACCTACTGACTATCTTCCTAATCCTACCTATTAACGCTTTCTGACTGGATGTTCTCTTCTACATTCAATAATCCAAGGTAGAGTGTCTTATGCCATTGTATATCGATCTCTCTGAGACATCTCTGCAGAACATAATTCAATGCTAAGTATCACAATCCCTTGATCGCAATGCTAAGTATCACAATCCCTTGAATCCCAATCCCCTTCTGGGCTTCAAATTTTACTTAGATTTCTGTTTTCCTACATACATTTCACCTCATTATTCTTGTACAATTATTCATCCAGCAGAATAATTTCTAACCCAAATCGAACATGTTATTAACCCTAACCATACACTGTTCCCTCAATCTAACTTTACAGACGAGCAGGGACAGAGTTGGTCTTACAATATAGGAATGTAGGGGATCTTCCACCTGCTGAGAACCACAAAATTCCATGCAGAAATGATCACTGGAGAAGATGTAGGCAGCTATGAAGGACCTGAGAGAGCAAAAGTCATCTTCCCTGGCAAACAACATGGTCAGAATGAAGGGTTGTTTCTGAATCAGCCTCTCTCTTTTTAATGTAGAGAAGATGGACCAAACCAGGCCTGTGTGGAGAGCTGCTCCCGGGTGCCTATGGTTGATATAGCATTCTAACTTGTGAAAGTGTCACAGGAAGTAGGGGCAGCCTCTTTCTCATGGTAGCCTTGGAAGCAACTGTTAGGACAAAGAGGTTGCCAAGGCAGTGATCTGATTCAGTTCCTGAAGGAAGTGACCTCACATCACTTCTTTGGTGATGGAACTCTCTGAACTTGGGATCCAGGAAGACAGGAACCCATAGCCAGTCCAGTCCCAGTCCCAGTGGTCTCCTTGTTTGGATTTACCAAGGACACAGACATTCATTTTTGGTACCTACTGATGTGAGGATGTCCAAAACGCAGGAAAGCTCTGAAAAGGGGTTTTTCCTGAGAAAGCAGGTAGTGGCACACTGCTGGCTCCTGACAAATTCACAGAGTTGCACAAGGAAAGCAGGTCTGAGACAGGAAGGCCATTTATTTGGAACATACTATGGCCCACGAGTCAGTGGAAACTCCAGATAGTCACAGACCTACTTGGGGGAAGGAGGTGTCTTTGTGGGTGTGGGTGGGGATTTGTGAATTTGTCTCATGTTCTGAGAATAGGTAGGAATGGCGGTTTGTTTGTTTTGGCGGGACCTGTTTGTAGTAAGTCGTTTGACAAGGCATGTGTTTGGATATCAGTGTATCCCACTGTGCCCCTGGTTGTAGACATTAGAAAAGAAAATGCATCAATGGTTGAGTCCTGTCTAGTTGAAATCTTCTCAGCATTCATCCTGCCCGATTTATGAATGGACTGTGGCTTGTCTTATAGATGGGCAACACCTACTATCTTCCTAAGTTCCTGTTTTCTTCCTGAATTGTGGGCACTCTCCAGAATAGACTGATGGTTTTGTGTCCAAAATATGTACCACCTCCAAGCTCTGTGACATGGCCATGTACTACATAGCTGAAGGGAATGGTGAGCATCTCAGAAAACTCAGATATCAGTGTGACCAGTAAAGTCTCAGTGGAGAAACCCTGCTTTGGGAATTTTGCTTACCTATTGTTCTGTTGCACTGAATGTCAGGAACATCTTTGCCTCAGGCCACCCCTTTGTGAAACATGAAGAAAACAGTTTTCAAATGGAAATAAATGGGCATCACCTGTGGCTCTTTGCTTAATTGCTTTGGAATGGGATGTGTCTGATTCAGGCTCTTGGCCCCCTGTGAGGCTGTGGCCTAGATTCTCAGAACCTGAGGGATCTAAAGAAAGATCTCTTGTGTATCCAAAACCAAAATGGCCAAAAGAGCAGTCATTGTGGATGAAGTCTCTCGAATTCTTCTAAGGATCCTGACCTCCATCAAGTGAGAATCAAGATCATTTTGGTCAAATGAGTTTTTCAAAGCCCTGAAGAGGCTAGCCCAGAGGTGCTTGGTTTTTCTCATGACTCCATTTAACATTAAGAATCTAAACCCAAGAGTCAGTAGGCCTAAAATTGGAAAATCGAAGCAGTATTAACAGCAAGCCTTTTTGATCACTCATGGTTCACCGGAAGGGTGTCCAGGCCACCATGACTTTAGGCAAATGAGGGGCAAGGGAGCTTATTTTGGATACTGTCTTAGGCTGCGCAACTCATGAAAACCACCAGCCAGTGGTTATGATATGTGTCTATATGGAAGAAGATGAGGGCCATGTGGGAGTGTTTTGGTTTTAATTGTGGTCATTTGTGTGGCGTTTGGAAAAGATGACTGGGTCCACCTGGGATTGAACTCAGGTGTGATTTACCTTAGAGACTGAGTTCTGGAACTGACCTCAGAGAAGTATTGCCATGAATTGTGTTGGGATTTTAGCAGGCCATGCATGAGAGTCACCCTTGGAAACTGAAATCTAAGCCCAGGTTCCTTTCCACAGAGCACTGAGAATCTCAGCAAGGATATCACATGATTTTATTTTGAAAGTCTTGACAGCCATAGTTGAGAGTCAAAACACACATGGACCTCACATTGTAGACCTCAATGGGCCTGGCTTCATGTGACCTTGGGCCACTCTTTGGGAAGCCTTTCCTGTGAGAGTTCTCCAGAGCTTTCATCGAAATGAGCTTACTCAATATTTAATGGCTCCTGAATGAATTTAAACCCACAGTGCCTCCAACTTCATCCTTCAAAAATGGCTAGATAACTACCACCAAATTTTGAAATTCCCATGACCAGGTGGCACTGGAGAACCTTTGGATGTCCTGTTGCTGATCATGAGTGTACCAGAAAATGCCTTCATTGACTGCGTTTCATGAAAATGGTGTAGAACAGAGATGCCAGTAAGTTGGAGCCTGCTGAGTAGTGGGCCTAGAGCAGTTGTGTGCAGGTGTGTGACAATACATCTGTGGTGGGGTCATGTGGATCTTACATTGGCTTTCAAATGGCTTGTGACTGACATGGTGCAGCTAGCAGAACTTTGTATGTAAAGGCATCATGTTACATGGAGAGTTTTCAGGGCAATATTCAGAATCAAGTTCCTATGGTAAAGGGGGCAAGCAATGGGGGATAGAAGCCTGGTTGGTGCATTCTCCTGCAGACCTTGACACACCATAAGTTACAGGACTCCCTCCAGCATTGTGTCCCAGTTTAACTCCTTGTATGTCATGAACCAAATACAAAACACCCACTGCAGCAGCAAGAAACACCACGAAAAGTGGAGCATGACCAAATGATTTCAAATTCCAGATGGGGAGACACTTATCCCCCAGTGGCCACAGTTTAGCTACAAAGAGTGAATTCAGCACTGCTGCCTCATGTTCATTGGACAATAAGAATTCATATCCTCCAGGTCACAAAAATGCAGACCAAAGTTTGATGGTCTCACTACAAAGGAAGCTAAAGCTTCTGACAACAACATATATTTCAAGTACCCAACCTCATTGTCAGTATCTCCAGAAGTGTTTAGGCCAGCAGAGTTCCATGTTTGTGGAGTTTTACCCTGTCCCTAAGGTTTGGAAACGTCTTTTCCACCTCAAAGGTTGTGAACTACTGAGCATTTTCCATTCTACGTATGTATTCACAGATTTTCTAACTCTTCTCCTCTAATTGTTTCTTACATGGGGCGTGGTTATTTCAGGCCATTGTTCTGAATGAGAGTGGGAATTTTTTGTGTGTAGCACATATTTGCATACACATTGGATTCATTTTCCAATTTTCCATTCGAAATACTGAATCCCTGACACGAACCCATACCCTACTAGACTCTGACTACTAATTCTAATATGATGCAGAAAAGTAACACAAACAGAATTGAAATACAAGCAGTTCAGACGAGGCATGGTGTATAGTTGATCTTGCCTTTTGCATGATAAATGTTAGGTGTTATAAATCCAGTCTATTTTTAATTTAAATGGATCTCCATGTGTTTTTAAAGTTAACAAATATGTGAATTCCTGTCTCCCTTTGTCTGTAGCCTATTCAGCAATGTATTTTTATATGCACATATCAAATCCTACCTGGTGTCACACCTACATTCTTGTGAGGTGACTGACTTGGGAGATAGAATTTGTGAGAAGACATCACTCCTCCTAAACGCTGTTGGAACTGAAAATTCAAATAATGGGTGAGCTTCCTAGTAGAACAACATTATACATAAATCCCTGTTAAGAAAATTGAATATTTTTGGATCTGTGATTGATGTATATTTCATGGTGAATTTCGATTTGCATATATGTTGCTACATTTTAATATCTGTGTGTGTGTGTGTGTGTATACACACACACACCCACACACTCTCCAGATTTTTCAAAATATGAAATATATGTATCTTATTTACACTCCCTAAATTCATTTATGTTCAAGTATGTGGATTTATAATCAACTTTTCACAAGATTTTTCGCAGAAATATTTATCCACCTGAAATACATATTTGTTTCCTAGTACTGAAAACTAACTTCAGTGAATGGTACATACAAATCCTGTTGATAGCCACAGCCAAGGTTCTCCAGTAAGGACCATATGTACTTTTGAACAACAAAAGGCAGGCATGGTCCCTAAGCCACATGCTTGTTGTTTAAACAGAGAGGGGGAGATGTTGAGAGCCACAGCCAAAGGGGCCCCAGGAAACCTCCAACTGCCAGCAAACTTCCAGCTGCCGGCTGATGATTGGCTCACAGCGGCCCCAGCAACATCTAGCTCATTGGCTCCTCTGTGGTGATGCTCATTGCAGATGCTCATTGAGCTGTTTCCCCGCCCATTCAGACTGCCAGTGGATGATTGGCTCACAGAGGCCCCAGCAACATCTAGCTGATTGGCTCCTCTGTGGTGATGCTCAATGGGATGTTTCCTTGCCCTTTCAGACAACGGAGCTGCTCATTGGTGGACTTTTTTGGCTCCGCCCATGTGACCCAGCCAATCGGCCTCAAAAGGAGGAGGCTTGTGGTTGAGGGAGAGGCTTGTGGGAAGACTGTGGTGGCAGTTGGGCTCTGAGGGTTTTTCCTGAGAAGCTGTTTTGTTTGGTTTGTGTGGTTCTAAAAATAAAGTTCGTTTCTTTTGACAATTGGCTCCTGAATTGTGCCCAGCCAGACTGATGATAATCATGTAAAATGTTGATTTTAAATCCACATAAATGAACTTGAATGAATTTAGGGAGTGTATAATAAGACACATTTATTTCATATTTTGGAAAATCTGGAAAATCTCGTGAATATATATATATATATATAAATATATAAATATATATATATAAATATATATATATATATATATATATATATATATATATATACACATACATATACACACACACACAACAATAAAATGTAGCAATATATATGCCAATCAAAATTTATCATGAAATATATATCATCCACATATCTAAAAATATTCATTTTACTGAACATGGATTTATGTATGATGTTGTTCACTAGGAAGCTCACCCATAGGTTGAATTTTCAGTTCCATCAGTATTTAGGGGAAGTTATCTATTCTCAAAATTTGTATATTCCAAAGTCAGTGAGCTCACAAGAATGTACGTGTGTTACCAGGTAGGAGTCTATATATGCATAAAAATATACATGTTCTAAAGAGGCTACAGAGAAAAGGAGACAGGAATTTACATATGTGTTAACTTTGAAAACTCATGGAGAAATATTACAATGAAAAGTTGACTAGATTCATAACACATATCCTTGATAAAGGAGAAGGAAAATCCAAGTATACACCATGCCTCCTACAAAAGGCCTGTATTTCTATTCTGTTAGGTTTCTTTTTCTCCATCATTTTAGGATAAGTAGTCAGAGTCTAGTAGGGTATGGGTTAGTGTCGGGAATTCAGTATTTCAAATGGAAAATAGGATAATGTATCCAATGTGTATGCAAATATGTGCTACACAATAATCTTCCCACTCTCACCTAGAACAATGCCTTGACATTACCTTTGCCCCAAGTGAGACACAATTAGAGGAGAAGAGTAAGAAAATCTGTGAATACATATCTGGAATGGAAAATTCTCAGGAGTTCTCAACCTGGGAGCAGGTAGAGGAGTTTCCAGAAGTAAGGAACTGGGTAAACACTCCACAACCATGGAGGTCTGCTGGAAAAAAGACTTCTGGAGAAACTGCCTCTGAGGTGTGGCACTTGAAATATATGTTGTTGTCAGTAGCTTTGTCTTCATTTGTAATGAAACCATCAAAGCTGGGTCTGAATCTATGTGACCTGGAGAACATGGTTTCTTATTTTCCAATGAACCTGAGGCAGCAGTGCTGATTTTTCTCTTTGTAGGTAAACAGAGGCCACTGGGCCAAAGTGTCTAACTGTGTGGACGATGAAGCCATTTAGTCATCCTTCAATTTTCATGGTGTTTCTTGGTGCTGAACTGGGAGTTTGGTATTTGCTTCAAGAAATACAAGGAGTTCAACTGGGACACAGTGTTGGAGGGAGTTCTGTGACATGTGGTGGGTCAGAGTCTCCAGGAGAACGCACAAATCCAGCTTCTATCCCACATAGCTTGCCCCCTTGACCATAGCAACCTGATTCTGAACATTGCCCTGAAACCTCTCCATTAACAAGATGCCTTTGCATATAAGGGTCTGCTGGGTGCACCATGTCAGCTAAAAGCCATTTGGAAATCAATGGCAGATCCACATGGCACCACCATAAATATTTTATCACACACCTGCACACCACAGTTCTGGGCCAAATACTCCACAGTCTCCATCTAACCGGCATCTCTGTTCTACACCACTTTCATTATACCCAATCAATCAAGGCACTGTCTGGTACACTAATGATGAGCAACAGAACATCAAAGGTTCTCCAGTGCCACCTCATCATGCGAATTTCAAAAATTTCATGGTATTTATCTAGCCATTTTACAAGGATGAAGTTGGAGGCATTATTTGTTTCAATTCTTTCAGGAATTATTCAATGTTGAGGAAGCTCATTTCAAGGAAAGTTCTGGAGAACTCTCACAGGCAAGGCTTTCCAAAGAGTGGCCAAATAGTCACATGAAGCCAGGCCAATTGAGGTCTACAATGTGAGGTCCATGTGTGTTTTGACTCTCAACTATGTCTGGCAAGTATTTCAAAATAATATCATATGATATTCTGTCTGAGATTCCCAGTGCTCTGTGGAAAGCCACCCCGGGCCTAGATCTCACTTTCAACGGGCGACTCTCATGGGTGGCCGCCTAAAATCCCAACACAAATCATGGCAATACTTCTCTGAGGTAAGTTCCAGAACTCAGTCTCTAAGGGGAATCACACCAGAGTTCAAGCCCTGGTGGACCCAGTCATCTCTTCCGACTGCCACATAAATGACCACAAGAAAAACCAAAAAACTCCCAAATGGCCCTCATCTTCTTCCATATAGACGCTCATCATAACCTCTGGCTTGACGTTTCCTTGAGGGGCACAGCCCAAGACAGTGTCCAAAATAATCTCCCTTTCCTCTCATTTGCCTAAAGTCAAGGTGGCCTGGAGACCCATTCTGTGAACCAGGAGTGATCAAATAACCCTGACTTTAGTACTGCTCTGCTTCTCTAATTTGAGGCCTACTGTCTGTGGAGTATAGATTCTTGATGTGAATTGAAGTAATGAAAAAACCCAATAACCCATTGGCTACCCTCTGCAGGGTTTTGAAGAACTCATTTGACCCAATAAATCCCTATTCTCATTTTATGGAGGTCAGTAACCTTACAGAGGAAGGTGAGAGACTTCATCCTCAATGAATGCTTTTTGGGCCATTTTGGTTTTTGATGTGCCTTCTGGAATGTTACATATGGTTTTTTTTTTTTTTTTGGTTTTAGTGCCTTCTGGAATGTTACATAATTTTTTTCTTTAGACATTATTGCCAGAGTTCCTATCTTCATCCCAGTGCAGGTGAAATCAAAGATAATTCCAATCTACAGCTTCTGCAATAGCCATCCCTGTACTGCTTGCAGAACTTGCCTGGACACATGTGAACTCACCTAAATGCATTGTGAACTATCTGTTGGTGCAGCGACTTGTCGTAGTGTTGGGGTATATTTGCTGATGATGTCATTCGGTGGTACAATTTTTCCAAAAGGAGCCGTCAATTGGCTTGGTGTATCTTCCTCCCTTCTGCGTGTCATGATCGTCCAGCTAAAATTTGGGGGGGCCAACAGAGGTGAGGCAAAGAACCTCACCCACCCCCGCTGGTACAAAGACCTCTCCACAGGTGTGGCTCTATACTGGACGGGTAGTCAGTGACGGGTAAGATCCAATTGCAATGGTACCAACTTAATGGGTAAAGACCATATGTACTATTGGACAACCTAAGGCAGGCACGGTCCCTAAGCCACATGCGTGTTGTTTAAACAGAGAGGGGAAGATGTTGAGAGCCACAGCCGAAGGGGCCCCAGCAAAATTCCTGCTGCCAGCAAACTTCCAGCTGCCGGCTGATGATTGGCTCACAGCGGCGCCAGCAACAACTAGCTGATTGGCTCCTCTGCGGTGATGCTCAATGGGCTGTTTCCCTGCCCTTTCAGACCACAAAACTGCTCATTGGGGGACTTTTTTTGACTTTGCCCACATGACCCAGCCAATCGGCCTCAAGAGCAGGAGGATTGTGGGAGGCGGAGAGAGGCTCATGTGGGAGGGAGAGGTTTTGGGAAGCCAGTGGTGGCAGTTGGGGCTCTGAAGGTTTTTCCTGAGAGGCTGTTTTGTTTGGCGTGTGTGGTTCTAAAAATAAAGTTCGTTTCTTTTGGCAAGTGGCTGCTGATTGTGCCCAGCAAGACTGCGTCATTATCCTAATATTTCTACAATAACTGACCCAGTTTAACATCAATGCAAGTAGATTCCTGTGGGAGAGGACATGATGTGTATTTTGACGTTCATTTTTATGTAACAGTGGTACATTACTATTTCTTCAGTTTATGCACATCATAGGATATATATTTGATCCACAAGTTCACAAATATATAGGCATTTGTTTCACTTTCAATCACTTTCTGCTTCAAAACACATGTATTCCTCCAGGTTTCTTGACTGGTCTTTTCATGAGACTTCTTTCCAAACACATTATTTCCGATTTCCATAATCACTTTTGAAGCAAAACTCACACATTCTTCATGAAAAACCATAATGCTGATATAACCATTAGATATATTACTGGTTGAAATGAAGGATTGTATATCAATGTAAGATTTTCTGTATATTTTCAGATATCAATTCAATCCATTATTTAAAGTTAGAACCAGTTATAATATTTATTTACAGTATGGTCTATTCATGCATTATTTCTATAATTATAGACACAGTGTACACCATTTTTACCTCCAAAAATAATTTATACGTCTTCAAAATACTGCTCCCAGAAATGGTGGAAGAAATACTCATGTCACCTGATCTACATATACATTTTACCACAGTAGTATTCTGCACACAGAAAGAAGAGGTCAAACTTATGTTTGTACCAAAGCCTAAATGAAAAGTGAGCATGGATTACGGAAAACATCCATGTCAATGTTGCCTAATGCTCTCAAAAGTTCATCCTATTGGTGACTACATGTTTGTTTCTTCCTAAGATTATATATTCAAACTCAAGCCTGTTGAAAATGTATAATTCTATCACTCACTTTATACTTTGCCTGATATCCTAATGTCAATTGATATCTGCATTCCTAATTTTTCCCCCAGTTCATCCTTTTGACAGACTCTCCACATGTGCTGACAATTACATTCACTCTATCCGAAACCCTACAGCTAAAGATCTTTTTATCCAAATCCTATACTCACTCTTCTTTCAAAACCTACCAACTATCTTACTAATCCTACAAATTATCCCTTTTTGACTGGATGTTCTCTTCAACATTCAATAAACCAAGGTACAAGTAATTATGCCATTGTATATCGATTTATCTGAGACATCTGTGCAGAATATAATTCAAAGCTAAGAATCCCAGCTAAGGGTCCAATGCAATTCTGGGCTTCAAATATTACCTAGATGTCTGTTTTCATACTTATAATTCACTTATATTCTTATAAATATCGCACGTTCCCAATACCATAATTCATCCCGCAGAATGATTCCTAACCCAAATGGAACATGTTATTAACCCTGACCATACACTGTTCTCTCAATCTAACTTTACTGAAGAGCAGGGACAGAGTTGGTCTTTCAATACAGAAATTAGGGGATCTTCCACTTGCTGAGAACCTCCAAGGTCATTAAAGAAATGATCCCAGGATTAAATGTAGGCAGCTATGAATGACGTCAGAGAGCAAAAGTCATCTTCCATGACAAACAACCTGGTTAGCATGAAGGGATGTGTCTGAATCAACATTTCTTTTCTTAATGTATAGAAGATGGACCAAACCAGGCCTATCTGGAGAGCTTTTTTTGGGTGCCAATGGTTGATATACCATGCAAAATTGTGAAAGTTTCACTGGAAGTAGGGGCAGCCTCCAACTCATTGGACTGTTGGAAGCAACTGTTAGGACAAATTGGTTGCCAAGGCAGTAACCTGATTCAGTTCCTGAAGGAAGTGACCTACGTCACTTCCTTGGTGAAGGAATTCTCTGAACTTGGGATCCATGAAGACAGGCACCCAGAGCCAGTCCCAGTCCCAGTCCCAGTGGGCTCACTTGTTCGGTTTTACGAAGGACAGGGTCAGTCTTTCTTGGTACCTACCTATGTGAGGATAGCCAAAGGCCAGGAGAGCTCTGAAGAGGGACCTTTTCTGAGAAAGCAGGTAGTGGCTCACCGCTGGCTCCTGACAACTTCACAGAGTTGGCCAAGGAGACCAGATCTGAGTCAGGACAGGACATTTCGGGAGAACATTGTATGGCCCACCAGTCAGAGGACACTCTGGATACTCACAGACCTACTTGGGGGAAGGAGGTGCCTTTGTGGGAGTGGTTGTGGTTTTGTGGTTTTGTCACATGTTCTGAGAATAGGTAGAAAATGCGGTTTGTTTGGTTTGGATTGCACTGTTTCTAGTAAGTCGTTTGACATGTGAGTGTTTCTATGTCTGTGTATCCCACTGTGTCTGTGGTTGTAGACATTAGAAAAGAGAATGAATTAATGGATGTGTCCTGTCTAGTAGAAAGCTTCCTGGCATTCATCCTGCCCAATTGATGAATGGACCGCGGCTTGCCTTCTGGATGGGCAAAACCTACTATCTTCCTAAGATCCTGTTTTCTTCCTGAATTCTGGCCACTCTCCAGAATAGGCTCATGGTTTTGTGTCCAAGATATATACAACCTCCAAGCTCTGTGACATGACCATGTACTTGATAGCTGAAGTGAATGGGGAGCATCTCAGAAAACTCAGATATCAGTGTGACCAGGAAAGTCTCAGTGGAGAAACCCTGCTTTGGGTCTTTTGCTTACCTGTTTTTCTGTTGCCCTAAATGTCAGGAAGGTCTTTGCCTCTGGCCACCCCTTTGTGAAGCCTGAAGAAAACAGTTTTCAAATGAAAATGAATGGGCATCACCTGTTGCTCTTTGCTTAATTGCTTTGTGAAAGGATGTGTCTGAATCAGCCTCTTGGTTCTGTGTGAGGTTGTGGCTTAGATTCTCATCACCTGATGATTCTAAAGATAGATTCCATGTGTGCATTCAAAACAGAAATGGCAAATGAGTCTCTTGCCTTCCTCTATTAGATGCCTGACCTTCATCAAGTAAGAATCAGGATCCTTTAGTTCAAATGAGTTCTTTGAAGCCCTGCAGAGGTGCTTGGGTTTTCTGATGACTCCAAATCACCTAAAGAATCTATACCTGACAGTCAGTAGGCCTCAAATTGGAAAAGCAGAACAGTATTAACTACATCCCTATTTGATCAGTTCTGGTTTACAGGAAGGGTGTGTAGGCCACCCTGACTTTCGGCAAATTAGGGGCAAGGGAGCTTATTTTGGACAGTGTCTTGGTCTGTGCCCCTCATGGAAACCTCCAGCGAGAGGTTATGATGAGTGTCTATATGGAAAAACATGAGGGCCATGTGGGAGTGTTTTGGTTTCAATTGTGGTCATTTGTGTGGCAGTTGGAAAAGATGACTGTGTCCACCTGGGTTTCAACTCTTGTGGGATTCCCCTTGGAGACTGAGTTCTGGAACTGACCTTAGAGAAGTATTGCCATGAATTGTGTTGGGATTTTCGGAGGCCACACATGAGAGTCACCCTTGGGAACTGAGATCTGGGCCCAGGGTGGCTTTCCACAGAGCACTGGGAATCTCAGCGAGGATATCACTTGATTATATTCTGAAAGACTTGGAAGCAATAGTTGAGAGTCAAAACACACATGGACCTCACATTGTAGACCTCAATGTGGCTGGCTTTATGTGACATTGGGCCACTCTTTCGGAAGACTTGCCTGTGAGAGTTCTCTAGAGCTTCCATTGAAATGAGCTTCCTCAACATTTAATGGTTCCTGAATGAATTGAAACCCACAGTACCTCCAACTTCATCCTTGAAAAATGGCTAGAAAATACCATGAAATTTTTGAAATTTCCATGACCAGCTGGCACTGGAAAACCATTTGATGTCCTGGTGCTTATCATGAGTATACAAGACAGTGTCTGGTTTTACTGAGTTTCATGATAATGGTGTAGAAAAGAGATGCCAGTAAGTTGGAGCCTGCTGAGTAGTGGGCCAAGAGCAGTAGAGTGTAGGTGTGTGAAAAAACATCTGTGGTGCGGCCACGTGGATCTGCCATTGGCTTAGAAATGGTTTGTGACTGACATGTGAAGCTAGCAGACCTTTGGATGTAAAGGCATCTTGTTGAATGGAGAGGTTTCAGGGAAATGTTCAGAATCATATTGCTATGGTCAAGGGGGCAACTATGTGTGATAGAAGCCTGCTTGGTACATTCTCCTGCCGATCCTGACCACAACACGTGACAGAACTCCCTGCAGCACTGTATCGCAGTTAAACTCCTTTATTTCGTAAAGTAAATACCAAACTTTCAGTGCAGCATCAAATAACATGACGAAATGTGAAGGATGATCAAATGGCTTCACAGTCCACACGGGGAGACACTTAGCCCCCAGTAGCCCCAGTTTGCCTACAAAGAGAGAATTCAGCACTGCTGCCTCCTGTTTATAGGAAAATAAAAAACCATGTTCTTCAGGTCACATAGATGCAGACTCAGCTTTGATGGTCTCACTACAAAGGAAGCTAAAGCTCCTGACAACAACATATATTTCAAGTGCCCAACCTCAGAGGCATTTTCTCAAGAAGTCTTAAGGCCGACACAACTCCATGTTTGTGGTATTTACCCTGTCCCTTACTTTTGGAAACTCCTCTACCACCTTCAAGGTTGTGAACTCCTGAGCATTTTCCATTCCAGATATTTATTATGAACTCAAACAACAACAAGTGCTGGTGAGGATGTGGAGAAAAGGGTAAACTTGTACATTGCTGGTGGGACTGCAAATTGGTGCAGCCAAATTGGAAAGCAGTATGGAGATTTCTTGTAGAACTGGAAATGGAACCACCATTTGACCCAGGTATTCCCCTTCTCAGTCTATTCCCTAAAGAGCTAAAAAAAATGCTACAGGAACACTGCTACATTGATGTTCATAGCAGCACAGTTTACAATAGCAAGACTGTGGAACCAACCTAGATGCACTTCCATAGATGAATGGATAAAAAATGTGGCATTTATACACAATGGAATATTACTCTGCATTAAAAAATGACAAAATGATATAATTTGCAGAGAAATGGATGGCATTAGAGCAGATTATGCTAAGTGAAGCTAGCCAATCCGTAAAACCAAATGCCAAATGTCTTTATTGATATAAAGAGAGTAACTAAGAACAGAGTAGGGACGAATAGAATGAGAAGAAACTTAACATTAAACAGGGATGAGAGGAGGAAGGGAAAGGGAGAGAGAAGGGAAATTGCATGGAAATAAAAGGAGACCCTCAGGGTTATATAAATTACATACAAGAGGAGGTGAGGGAAAGGAAAAAATTATACAAGGGGGACAAATGAATTACAGTAAAGAAGTAGAGAGAGAAGAGGGGAGGGGAGGTAAGGGGAGGGGGATAGTAGAGGTTAGGAAAGGCAGCAGAATACGACAGACACTAGTATGGCAATATGTAAATCAATGGATGTGTAACTGATGTGATTCTGCAATCTGTTTACGGGGTAAAAATGGGAGTTCATTACCTACTTGAATCACAGTGTGGAATATGATATATCAAGAACTATGTAATGTTTTGAACAAGCATAAATAAAAATTAAAAAAAAAGAAAACTAACTTTGGTGAATGGTGCAAAGAAATCCTAATATTTCTACAGTAACTGACACAGTTTAACATCAATGCGAGTAGATTCCTCTGGGTCATGATGTGTATTTTGATGTTCATTTTTATTCAACACTGGTACATTACTATTTCTTCAGTTTATTCACATCATATTATAATATTTCATCCACAAGTAAGCAAATTTATCGTCATTTTTTTCAATTTCAATCACTTCCTTCTTCAGAACTCATGAATTCCTCGGTGTTCCTTGACTGGCCTTTTCATGAGACTTCTTTCCAAACACATTATTTTCGATTTCCATAATCACTTTTGAAGCAAAACTCACACAAACTTCATGATAAACCGTAACCTAATATTAACATTAGGTGTATAACTGGTTGTCATGAATGATTGCATATCAATATAAGATTTCTTATATATTTTCAGATATCAATTAAATCCATTACTTAAAGTGGAACAAGTTATATTATTTATTGAAATTAAGGTCTATTCATGCATTATCTGTATATTCATAGAAACAGGGTACACCTCTTTTTACCCCCAATGCTAATTTATACATCTTCAAAATACTGCTCCTAGAAATGGTGGAAGAAATAATCATGTCATCTGATCTACATACACATTTTATCACAGTAATATTCTGGAAACAAAATGCAAAGGTCCCACTTAGGATTGTACCAAAGTCTAAATGGAAAGTGAACATGGATTACTAACAACATCCATGTCCATGTTGCCTAATGCTCTCAAATGTCAATCCTATTGGTGACCTACATATTTGTTTCTTCCTAAGATTAGATATTCAATCTCAACCCTGTTGAAAATGTCTTATCCTATCACTCAATTTATACTTTGCCTGATTTCCTAATGTCTCTATTGATATCTGCTTTTCTACAAATTTTCCCCATTTCATCATTGTGTCTGATTTCTTCATATGTGCTGACATTTATATTCACTCACTGCCCGAAAAAAAATTGCTAAAGAACTTTTGTTACATATCCTATACTAACTCTACTTGCTAAACATAACGACTATCTTCTTAATCCTACCGACAATCCCTTTTGACTGGATGTTCTCTTCAGCATTCAATCATCCAAGGTTCAAGTTCCTCTGCCATTGTATATCCATTTATTTGAGACATATGTGCACAATTCAAAGCTAAATATCCCAATCAACTGCCCAAAGCCCTTCTGGGATTCAAATCTTACTTTAATTTCTGTTTTCATACATATATTTAACCTCGATATTCTTATAAATATCACAGGTTCCCAATACCATTATTCATCCAGCAGAATGATTCCTAACCCAAATCGAACATGAAATTAACCCTAACCATACACTGTTCACTCAATCTAACTTTACAGAAGAGCAGAGACAGATTGTTGTTACAATACAGGAATGTAGGGGATGCTCCACCTGTTAAGAACCTCAAAGGTCCATGCAGAAATGATCCCTGGAGAAGATGTAGGCAGCAATGAAGGACCTGAGAGACAAAAAGTCATTTTCCATGGCAAACAACCTGGTCAGGATGAAGGGTTGTGTCTGAATCAGCCTCTCTCTTCTTAATGTAGAGAAGATGGACCAAACCAGGCTTGTGTGGAGAGCTGTTCCCGGGTGCCTAAGGTTGATATACCATTCTAAGTTGTGAAAGTGTCAAAGGAAGTAGGGGCAGCCTCCATCTCATGGGACCCTTGGAAGCAACTGTTAGGACAAAGTGGTTGCCAAGGCAGTGACCTCATTCAGTTCTTGAAGGAAGTGACCTACCTCACTTCCTTGTTGATGGAACTTTCTGAACTTGGGACCGAGGAAACCAAGCACCAGAGCCAGTCCCAGTCCCAGTCCAAGTGGTCTCATTTGTTTGGAATCACCAAGGACAGAGTCAGTCTTCTTGGTACTGACTAATGTGAGGATGGCCAAATGCCAGGAAAGATCTGAACACGGGCCTTTCCTGACTAAGTATGTAGTGGCTCACCCCTGGCTCCTGACTGCTTCACAGAGTTGGACAAGGAGACCATATCTGAGACAGGACAGACCATTAACGGGGAACATAGTATGGCAAACCTGTCAGAGGACACTCCGGATAATCACAGCCCTACTTTGGGGAAGGAGGTGTCTTTTTGAGTGTGGGTGTGTGGTTTTGTCTCTGTTCTGAGAATAGGTAGAAAAGGAGGTTTCTTTGGTTTGGAGTGAACTGTTTTAGTAAGTCGTTTTACATGGTGAGTGTTTCTATTTCTGTGTATCCCACTGTGTCCGTGGTTGTATACATTATAAAAGAGAATGCATCAATGCATGTGTCCTCTTTAGTAGAAAGCTTCCCAGTATTCATCCTGCCCATTTAATGAATGGAGCGTGGTTTCCATATCGATAGGCAACACCTACTACCTTTTTAAGTCCCTGTTTTCTTTCTGAATTCTGACAACTCTTCAGAATAGGCTCTTGGGTTTGTGTCCAAGATATGTACCACCTCCAATCTCTGTCACATGGCCATGTACTGGATATCTGAAGGGAATGGCCAACATCTCAGAAAACTCAGATATCAGTGTGACCAGAAAAGTCTCAGTGAAGAAACCCTGCTTTGGCTCTTTTGCTAACCTATTGTTCTGTTGCCCTGAATCTCAGGATGTCTTTGCCTCTGGCCACCCCTTTGGGAAGCCTGAGGAAAACATTTTTTCAAGAGGAAATGAAGGGCATCACCAGTGGCTCTTTGCTTAATTGCTTTGAAAAAAGATGTGTCTGAATCAGCCTCTTGGCCATGTGTGAGGCTGTGGCTTAGATTCTCAGCACCTGATGGATCAAAAGAAAGGTCCCATGTGTGCATCCAAAACCAAAATGGCAAATATTCACTCATTGTGAATGAATTCTTTTACCTTCCTCTGTTAGGATCCTGAATTCCATCAAGGGAGAATAGGAATCCTTTGGGCCAAATGAGTTCTTCAAATCTCTGCAGAGGGGCTTGTGTTTTCTCATGACTCAAATTCACATAAAGAATCTAAACCACAGAGTCAGAAGGCCTCAAATTGAAAAAGCCGAGCAGTATTAATGGCAGGCCTATTTGATCACTCCTGGTTTACAGGAAGTGTGTCCAGGCCACCTTGATGTTAGACAAATGAGGGGAACAGGACCTTAATTTGGACACTGACTTGGGCTGTGGACCTCATTGAAAACTCCAGCCAGACGTTATAAGGAGTGTCTATATGGAAGAAGATGAGGACCATGTGGGAGTGTTTTGGTTTTAATTGTGGTCATTTGTGTGGCGGTTGGAAGAGATGACTGTTCCACTGGGCTTGAACTCTGGTGTGATTCCCCTTAGAGACTGAGTTCTTTAACTGACCTCAGAGAAGTATTGCCATGAATTGTGTTGGGATTTTAGGAGGCCACACATGAGAGTCGCCCTTGGAACCTGAGATCTAGGCCCAGGTTGGATTTCCACAGAACACTGGGAATTTCAGCCCGGATATTACATACAATTTTTCTTAAAGACTTGGCAGCCATATTTGAGTTTAAAACACACATGCACCTCACATTGTAGATCTCAATGGGCCTGGCTTCATGTGACATTTTGGCCACCCTTAGGGAAACCATGCCTGTGAGAGTGCTCCAGTGCTTTCATTGAAATTAGCTTCTTCACCATTTAATGGTTCCTGAATTAATTGAAGCCCTCAGAGCCGCAAACTTCATCCGTGAAAATGGCTAGAAAATTACCATGAAATTTTTGATATTTTCATGTTCAGCTGGCACTGAAAAAACGTTGGATGTCCTGTTTCTGATCCTGAGTATACCAGACACTGCCTTGATTGACTTTGTTTCATGAAAATGGTGTAGAACAGATATGCCAGTAAGTTGGATCCTGGTGAGTAGTTGGCCTAGAGCAGTGGTATGCAATTGTCTGATAAAACATCTCTGTTGCGTCCATGTGGATCAGCCATTGGCTTCCAAATGGCTTGTGACTGACATGGTGCAGCCAGCAGACCCATATATGTAAAGGCATCTTGTTATATGGAGATGATTCACTGCAATGTTCAGAATCATATTGCTATTCTCAAGGGGGCAATCTACGTGGGATAGATCCTGGGTTGGTGCATTCTCCTGAAGACCCTGACTCACCATACCTTAAAGAACTCCCTCCACAACTCTGTCCCATTTTAACTCCTTGTATTTCTTGAAGTAAATACCAAACTCCCAGTGGAGCAGCGACAAACACCACGAAAAGTGGAGGATGACCAATTGGCTTCACAGTCCACACTGAAAGACACTTTGACCCCAGTGTCCATAGTTTACCTACAAAGAGAGAATTCAGCACTGCTGCCTCATGTTCATTGGATAATAAGAAACCATGTCCTCCAAGTAACATAGATGCAGACCCAGCTTTGAGGGTCTCTCTACAAATGAACTAAATCTCCTCAGAACATCAAATATTTCAAGTGCCCACCCTTAGAGGCAGTTTCTCAAAAAGTATGTAGGCCAGCAGAGCTGCATGTTTGTGGAATGTTTACCCTGTCCCTTACTTTTAGAATCTTCTCTACCACCTCCAAAGTTTTAAACTCCTGAGTATTCTCCATTCCAGATATATATTCACAGATTTTCTAACTCTTATCCTCTATTTGTGTCTTACTTGAGGAGAATGTAATGTCAAGGCATTGTTCTGGATGAAAGTGGGAAGAATTTTGTGTAGCACATATTTGCATACACATTGGATTCAATTTCCTATTTTCCATTAGAAATGCTCAATCCCTGAAACTAACATATACCCTATTAGACTCTGACTACTAATCCTAATATGATGGAGAAAAATAACACAAACAGAATAGAAATACAGGCAGTTTAGAGGAGGTATGTTTTATAGTTGGAGTTGCCTTTTGCATGGTATAGTGTAGCAGTTATAAATCTAGTCAATTATTTGTTGAAATAGTTCTCCATGCGTTTTTAAAGTTAACAAATAATGAATTCCTGTCCCCCTTTCTCTGTAGCCTATTCAGCACACGTATTTTTATATCCACATATAGAATCCTACCTGGTACCACATGTACATTCTTGTGAGGTGGCTGACATGGCAGATACAAATTGGAAGAAGAGATCACTCCTCCTAAACGCTGCTTGAACTGATAATTCAAATGTGAGTGAGCTTCCTAGTTGAACAACATTATACATAAATCCATGTTCAGTAAAATGAATATATTTGGATCTGTGAATGATATACATTTCATGGTGAATTTCATTTGGCATATATATTGCAATTTTTAATGTCTCTCTCTTTGTGTGTATATAAATATATATATATATATATATATATATATATATATATACACTCTCAAGATTTTTCAAAACATGAAATATGTGTCTTATTACACACTTCCTAAATTCATTCATATTTATGTTGTGGATTTATAATCAACTTTTCACAAGATTATTCTCAGAAATATTCATCCACCTGAAATACGTATTTGTTTCTTTGTACTGTTTCCACCCTAGATATGCATTCACGGATTTTCAAACTCTTCTACTCTAATTGTGTCTTACTTGGGGTGAAGGTAATGTAAAGGCATTGTTCTGGATGAGAGTGGGAAGATAATTATGTAGCATATATTTTATACACATTGGATTCATTTTCCTGTATTCCATTGAAAATACTGAATCCCTGACAATAACCCATAACCTACTATACTTTGTCTACTAATCCAAATATGATGGAGAAAAACAACCCAAACAGAATAGAAATACAAGCAGTTTAGAGGAGGCATGGGGTATAGTTGGACTTGCCATTTGCATGATAAATGGTAGGTGTTATAAATCTAGTCAATTTTTAATCGAAATAGTTCTCCATGTGTTGTTAAAGTTAACAAATATGTAAATTCCTCTCCCTTTCTCTGTAGCCTATTCAGCACATTTATTTTTATATGCGTATATAGAATTCTACCTGGTATCACACGTTCATTTTTGTGAGGTGACTGACTTGGCAGATACAACTTGTGAGAAGAGATCACTCCTCTAAACGCTGTTGGAACTGAAAATTCAAACTATGGGTGAGCTTTCTAGTAGAACAACATTATACATAAATCCTTGTTCAGTAAAATAAATATTTTTGCATCTGTGGATGGTATATATTTTATGATGAACTTCGATTGGCATATATATTCCTACATTTTAATGTCTGGGTGTGTGTTTTGTGTGTGTGTGTGTGTGTGTGTGTGTGTGTGTATATATATATATATACATATATATAATTATATGTGTATATATATACACATATATATAATTATGAATATATATATATATATATATATATATATATATATATATACTGTCCTGATTTTTAAAATATGAAATATATGTATCTTAAATACACTCCCTAAGTTCATTCATGTTCAAAAATGTGGATTTATAATAAACTTTTCACAAAATTATTCTCAGAAATATTCATCCACCTGAAATACACATTTGTTTCATAGTTCTGAAAACTAACTTCAGTAAATGGTGCTTACAAATCCTAATATTTGTACAGTAACTGACCCAGATTAACATCAATCAAGTAGATTCGTATGGGACATGATGTGTATTCTGACGTTTATTTTCATTCAACACTGGTACATTACTATTGCTTCAGTTTTTACAAATCATAGGAAATATATATTTGATCCACAAGTTCACAAATTTATACGCATTTGTTTCACAATCACTTCCTGCTTCATAAAACATGTATTCCTCCAGGTTTTTTGACTGGTCTTTTCATGAGACTTCTTTCCAAACACATAATTTTCCATTTCCATAATCACTTTTGAAGCAAAACTCACACACCCTTCATGATAAACCATAAACTTAATGTGGCCATTAGATATTTCACTGGTTGGAATGAATGTTTGTATGTCAATATAAGATTTCCTGTATTTTTTCAGATATAATTTCAATCCATTATTTAATGTCAGAACCAGATATATTATTTATTCACAGTATGGTCTATTCATGCATTATCTCTATATGCACAGACAAAGGGTACACCTCTTTTTACCCCCATTACTAATTTATACGTCTTGAATATGTTGCTGCCAGAAATGGTGGAAGAAATAGTCATGTCACCTGATCTAAATGTACGTTTTATCGCAGTAATATTCTGAACAAAAAAAGCAAAGGTCACACTTAAGATTGTAGCAAAGACTAAATGAAAAGTGAGCATGGATTACTAAACATCCATGTCCAGGTTGCCTAATGCTGTCAAATGTCAATCCTATTGGTCACTACATATTTGTTTCTTTCTTAGATTATATATTCAAACTCAACCCTGTTGAAAATATCTAATCCTATCACTCACTTTATACTTTGCCTGATTTCGTAATGTCTCTATTGATATCAGCTTTCCTAACTATTTTCCCCAGTTCATCATTGTGACAGTCTCTTCACTTGTGCTGACATTAACATTCACTGTCTACCGGAAACCCTATTGCTAAACAACATTTGGTCCAAATCCTATACTCACTCTTCTTTCTAAACCTACTGAGAATCTTCTGAATCCTACCGACTATCCCTTTTGACTGGAAGTTCTCTTCTACATTTAATCATCCATGGTACAAGGACCTAAGCCATTGTATATCGATTTACCTGACACATCAGTGCAGAACATAATTCAAAGCTACGTATCCCAATCAAGGGCCCAATGCCCTTTTGGGCTTCATATCTTAGCTAGATTTCTGTTTTCATACTTATATTTCAACTATATATTCTTGTAAATATCGCAGTTTCCCAATACCATTATTCATCGCGCAGAAAGATTGCTATTCTCAAGGGGGCAATCTAGGTGGGATAGAACCTTGGTTGGTGCATTCTCCTTCAGACTCTGACTCACCACACCTTAAAGAACTCCCTCCACCACTCTGTCCCATTTTAACTCCTTGTATTTCTTGAAGCAAATACCAAACTCCCAGTGGAGCAGCGAGAAACACCACGCAAAGTGGAGGATGACCAATTGGCTTCACAGTCCACACTGAAAGACACTTTGACCCCAGTGTCCATAGTTTACCTACAAAGAGAGAATTCAGCACTGCTGCCTCATGTTCATTGGATAATAAGAAACCATGTCCTCCAAGTAACATAGATGCAGACCCAGCTTTGAGGGTCTCTCTACAAATGAACTAAATCTCCTCAGAACATCAAATATTTCAAGTGCCCACCCTTAGAGGCAGTTTCTCAAAAAGTATGTAGGCCAGCAGAGCTGCATGTTTGTGGAATGTTTACCCTGTCCCTTACTTTTAGAATCTTCTCTACCACCTCCAAAGTTTTAAACTCCTGAGTATTCTCCATTCCAGATATATATTCACAGATTTTCTAACTCTTATCCTCTATTTGTGTCTTACTTGAGGAGAATGTAATGTCAAGGCATTGTTCTGGATGAAAGTGGGAAGAATTTTGTGTAGCACATATTTGCATACACATTGGATTCAATTTCCTATTTTCCATTAGAAATGCTCAATCCCTGAAACTAACATATACCCTATTAGACTCTGACTACTAATCCTAATATGATGGAGAAAAATAACACAAACAGAATAGAAATACAGGCAGTTTAGAGGAGGTATGTTTTATAGTTGGAGTTGCCTTTTGCATGGTATAGTGTAGCAGTTATAAATCTAGTCAATTATTTGTTGAAATAGTTCTCCATGCGTTTTTAAAGTTAACAAATAATGAATTCCTGTCCCCCTTTCTCTGTAGCCTATTCAGCACACGTATTTTATATGCACATATAGAATCCTACCTGGTACCACACGTACATTCTTGTGAGGTGGCTGATTTGGCAGATACAAGTTGGAAGAAGAGATCACTCCTCCTAAATGCTGCTTGAACATTTAATTCAAATGTGAGTGAGCTTCCTAGTTGAACAACATTATACATAAATCAATGTTCAGTAAAATGAATATATTTGGATCTGTGAATGATATACATTTCATGGTGAATTTCGTTTGGCATATATATTGCAATTTTTAATGTCTCTCTCTGTTTGTGTATATAAATATGTATATATATATATATAGATACACTCTCAAGATTTTTCAAAACATGAAATATGTGTCTTATTACACACTTCCTAAATTCATTCATATTTATGTTGTGGATTTATAATCAACTTTTCACAAGATTATTCTCAGAAATATTCATCCACCTGAAATACTTATTTGTTTCTTAGTACTCTTTCCACCCCAGATATGCATTCACGATTTTCAAACTCTTCTACTCTAATTGTGTCTTACTTGGGGTGAAGGTAATGTAAAGGCATTGTTCTGGATGAGAGTGGGAAGATAATTGTGTAGCATATATTTTATACACATTGGATTCATTTTCCTATATTCCATTGAATATACTGAATCCCTGACAATAACCCATACCCTACTATACTCTGTCTACTAATCCAAACATGATGGAGAAAAACAACCCAAACATAATAGAAATACAAGCAGTTTAGAGGAGGCATGGGGTATAGTTGGACTTGCCATTTGCATGATAAATGGTAGGTGTTATAAATCTAGTCAATTTTTAATTGAAATAGTTCTCCATGTGTTGTTAAAGTTAACAAATATGTAAATTCCTCTCCCTTTCTCTGTAGCCTATTCAGCACACATATTTTTATATGCTTATATAGAATTCTACCTGGTATCACACGTTCATTTTTGTGAGGTGACTGACTTGGCAGATACAACTTGTGAGAAGAGATCACTCCTCTAAACGCTGTTGGAACTGAAAATTCAAACTATGGGTGAGCTTTCTAGTAGAACAACATTATACATAAATCCTTGTTCAGTAAAATAAATATTTTTGCATCTGTGGATGCTATATATTTTATGATGAACTTCGATTGGCATATATATAACTACATTTAAATGTCTGTGTGTGTGTTTTGTGTGTGTGTGTGTGTGTGTGTGTGTGTGTGTGTGTATATATATATATATATATATATATATATATACACATATATATGTATATACACATATATATAATTATGAATATATATATATATATATATATATATATATATATATATATACACTGTCCTGATTTTTAAAATATGAAATATATGTTTCTTAAATACACTCCCTAAGTTCATCCATGTTCAAAAATGTGGATTTATAATAAACTTTTCACAAAATTATTCTCAGAAATATTCATCCACCTGAAATACACATTTGTTTCATAGTTCTGAAAACTAACTTCAGTAAATGGTGCTTACAAATCCTAATATTTGTACAGTAACTGACCCAGATTAACATCAATCAAGTAGATTCGTATGGGACATGATGTGTATTCTGACGTTTATTTTCATTCAACACTGGTACATTACTATTTCTTCAGTTTTTACAAATCATAGGAAATATATACTTCATCCACAAGTTCACAAATTTATACGCTTTTGTTTCACAATCACTTCCTGCTTCATGAAACATGTATTCCTCCAGGTTTCTTGACTGGTCTTTTCATGAGACTTCTTTCCAAACACATTATTTTTGATTTCCATAATCACTTTTGAAGCAAAACTCACACACCCTTCATGATAAACCATAACCTTAATGTGGCCATTAGATATATAACTGGTTGGAATGAATGTTTGTATGTCAATATAAGATTTCCTGTATTTTTTCAGATATAATTTCAATCCATTATTTAAAGTCAGAACCAGATATATTATTTATTCACAGTATGGTCTATTCATGCATTATCTCTATATGCACAGACAAAGGGTACACCTCTTTTTACCCCCATTACTAATTTATACGTCTTGAAAATGTTGCTGCCAGAAATGGTGGAAGAAAGAGTCATGTCACCTGATCTAAATGTACGTTTTATCACAGTAATATTCTGGACAAAAAAAGCAAAGGTCACACTTAAGATTGTAGCAAAGACTAAATGAAAATTGAGCATGGATTACTAAACATCCATGTCCAGGTTGCCTAATGCTGTCAAATGTCAATCCTATTGGTCACTACATATTTGTTTCTTTCTTAGATTATATATTCAAACTCAACCCTGTTGAAAATATCTAATCCTATCACTCACTTTATACTTTGCCTGATTTCGTAATGTCTCTATTGATATCAGCTTTCCTAACTATTTTCCCCAGTTCATCATTGTGACAGTCTCTTCACTTGTGCTGACATTAACATTCACTGTCTACCGGAAACCCTATTGCTAAACAACATTTGGTCCAAATCCTATACTCACTCTTCTTTCTAAACCTACTGAGAATCTTCTGAATCCTACCGACTATCCCTTTTGACTGGAAGTTCTCTTCTACATTTAATCATCCATGGTACAAGGACCTAAGCCATTGTATATCGATTTACCTGACACATCAGTGCAGAACATAATTCAAAGCTACGTATCCCAATCAAGGGCCCAATGCCCTTTTGGGCTTCATATCTTAGCTACATTTCTGTTTTCATACTTATATTTCACCTATATATTCTTGTAAATATCGCAGTTTCCCAATACCATTATTCATCACGCAGAAAGATTCCTAATCCAAATCGAACATGTTAGTTAACCTAACCATACACTGTTCAGTCAATTTAACTTTACAGAAGAGCAGGGATAGAGTTGGTCTTACAATACAGGAATATAGGGGATCTTCCACATGCTGAGAAACTCAAAGGTCCATGCAGAAATGATTCCTGGAGGAGTTGTAAGCAGCTATGGAGGACCTAAGAGAGCAAAAGTCATCCTCCATGGCAAACAACCTGGTCAGGATGAAGGGTTGTGTCTGAATCAGCTTCTCTCTTCTTAATGTAGAGAAGATGGACCAAACCAGGCCTGTGTGGAGAGCTGTTCCCAGGTGCCAATGGTTGATATACCAATCTAACTTGTGAAAGTGTCACAGGAAGTAGGGGCAGCCTCCATCTCAGGGGACCCTTGAAAGCAATTGTTAGGACAAAGTGGTTGCCACGGCAGTAACCTCATTCAGTTCCTGAATGAAGTGACCTACCTCTCTTCCTTGATGACGGATCTCTCTGAACTTGGGATCCAGGAAGCCAGGCACCCAGAGTCAGTCCCAGTTTCTTTCCCAGTGGGCTCAGTTGTTTGGAATAAGTAAGGACAGAGTAAGTCTTCCTTGGTACCTACTGATGTGAGGATTGCCAAATGCCAGGAGAGCTCTGAAAAGGGGAATTTCCTGAGAAAGCAGGTAGTGGCTCACCACTGGCTCCTGAAAACTTCACAGTGTTGGCCAAGGAGACCAGATCTGAGAAGGACAGGCCATTTCAAGGAAACATAGTATGGCCCATCAGTCAGAGTACATTCCAATTAGTCACAGACCTACTTGAATAAAGGAGGTGTCGTTGTGGGTGTGGTTGTGATTTTGTGGTTTAGTCTCATGTTCTGAGAATAGGTAAGAAAGGCGGTTTGTTTGTTTTGGAGTGGACTGTTTATAGTAAGTCATTTGACAAGGCGATTGTTGGTATGCCTGTGTATCCCACTGTGTCCGTGGTTGTAGACATTATAAAAGATAATGCATCAATGGATGTGTCCTGTCTAGTAGAAAGTTTGCCAACATTCATCCTGTCCAATTTATGAGTGGACTGCAGGTTGCTTTAGGGACCAGCAACACCCACTATCTTCTGAAGTTCCTGTTTTCTTCCTGAATTCTGGCCACTCTCCAGAGTAGGCTCATGGTTTTCTGTCCAAGATATGTACCACCTCCAAGCTCTGTGACATGTCCATGTACTGGATAGCTGAATGGAATAGCAAGCATCTCAGAAAACTCAGATAACAGTGTGACAAAGAAAGTCTCAGTAGAGAAACCCTGCTTTGGGCCTTTTGCTTACCTATTTTTCTGTTGCTCTGAGTGTCAGGAAGGTCTTTGCCTCAGTCCACCAATTTGTGAAGCCTTAAGAAAACAGTTTTCAAATGGAAATGAATGGGCATCACCTGTGTATCTTTGCTTAATTGCTTTGGAAAGGGATGTGTCTGAATCAGCCACTTGGCCCTGTGTGAGGCAGTGGCTTAGATTCTCAGCACCTGTTGGAACTAAAGAAAGATTCCATGTGTGCTTTCAAAACCAAAATGGCAAAAAGATCAGTCACTGTGTATGGAGTATCTTGCCTTACTCTGATAGGTTTCTGATCTCCATCAAGTGAGAATATGGATCCTTTGAGTCAAATGAGTTCTTCAAAGCCCTGGAGAGGCTAGCCCATATGAGCTTGGGTTTTTTCATTATTCCAAATCACATAAAGAATCTATACCTGACAGTCAGTAGGCCTCAAATTGGAGAAGCAGAGCAGTATTAAGGCCAGGCTTATTTTATCACTCCTGGTTCACAGGAATGGTGTCCAGGCCTAGCTGACTTTAAGCAAATAAGGGACAAGGGAGCTTGTTTTGGATACCGTCTTGTGCTGCACCCCTCATGGAAACCTCCAGCCAGAGGTTATAATGAGTGTCTATATGGAAGAAGGTGAGGACCATGTGGGAGTGTTTTGGTTTTAATTGTGTTCATTTGTGTAGCAGTTGGAAGAAATGACTGGATCCACCAGGGCTGGAACTTTGGTATGATTCCCCTTAGAGACTGAGTTCTGAAACTGACCTCAGAGAAGTATTGTCATGAATTGTGTTGCGATTTTAGAATGCCACGCATGAGAGTCGCCCTTGGAAACTGAAATCTAGGCCAAGGGTGGCTTTCGACTGATCACTGGGAATCTCAGCCAGGATATCACATGATTTTATTCTGAAAGACTTGACAGGCATAGTTGAGAGTCAAAACACACATGGACCTCACATTGTAGACCTCAATGGGCTGGGCTTCATGTGACCGTTTGGCTACTCTTTGGGAAGCCTTGCCTTTGAGAGTTCTCCAGAGCATTCATTGAAATGAGGTTCCTCAACATTAAATGGTTCCTGAATGAATTGAAACCCACAGTTTCTCCAACTTCATCCTTGAAAAGTGGCTAGATAAACACCCTGAAATTTTTAAAACTCCCATGACCAGGTGGCACTGGAGAACCTTTGGATCTCCTGTTGCTGATCATGAGTGTACCAGACAGTGCCTTGATTGACTGGGTTTCATGAAAATGGTGAAGAACAGAGATGCCAGTAATTTGCACTGCTGAATAGTGGGCCCAGAGCAGTGGTGTGCAGGTGTGTGATAAAATATCTGAGGTGGGGCCGTGTGGATTTCCAATTGACTTCCAAATGCCTTTTGGCTGCCATGGTGCATCCAGCAGAACCTTACATGTTAAGGCATCTTATTATATGGAGAGGTTTCAAGGCAATGTTCAGAATCAGGTGGGTATGGTCAAGGAAAAAGCTATGTGAAATAGAAGCCTGGTTGGTGCATTCTCCTGCAGTTTCTGACCCACCACACGTGACAGAACTCCCTCCAGCACTGTGTCGCAGTTGAACTCCTTGTATTTTGTGAAGCAAATACCAAACTCCCAGTGCAGCACCAAGAAACACCACAAAAATGGAGGATGATCAAATGGCTTCACAGTCCACACAGGGAGACACTTAGCCCCCAATGGCCACAGTTTACCTACCAAGAGATAATTCAGCACTGCTGCCTCATGTTCATTGGAAAATAAGAAACCATGCTCTCCATTCACATACATGCAGACCCAGCTTTGATGGTCTCACTAGAAAAGAAGCTAAACCTTCTGACAACAAAATATATTTAAAGTATCCAACCTCAGAGGCAGTTTCTCAAGAAGTCTTTAGGCCAGCAGAGCTCTATGTTTGTGGAGTGTTTACCTCTTAGACCAGGATGTAAGAAAAGAACACTGACTCCAATTAAAATCAAATTAAAGTAAGCTTATTATTTCCACTGGCTGGGCTGCCACTCCCTCCCAAAATTGCGAGAACAAGAGAGCAACCCCACCTTTACTACAGCCCAGGTTTGTAGCCCAGAAAGTTACACAAAAATGAGGTAACAGATAATAGAACTCTGACAAGCATCACACTAATGGGAGTTTACTTTTTTTTTTTTTTTTGCTAGCCCTAACATCAAAATTTATGAGGACCATTAGAGCCTCAGAGAGGGTCATTGTCTGGCCACAAAAGGCCAATATTTATGAGGTGTGACAAAGTTTCAGAGAGGGCTGCTATCTGGTCAGAGAGCCATGCACGGGTGAGTTCAAGGCACGGGCAGTCATTCCAAGCAGGTTCAGAATTTGCAGTAATTTACAGTAAAGCCAAAATGATTTTTTCATGGCTTTGTTGCAAGATGACTCCCAATTTTAATAAAAGGTAAGGTTGGGTGTATCATTCCCCCCTTTTCTTATGTGTCCCTTTGTAATCCTTGATAGGTTAGTGGAAAAGCACAGAGGAAATTTTAATCCCTCAGTTAACAGTCACCAAATTTTTAGAACTCACCGAAAACCAGTCTCCCTGATATTACCTGACTTAATTAATTACTTATATTGATAATCTATTTATTTTTGGCTCCATTGGTGTAAGTAGAGAGTCGTCTCTCATTTTGGCTTTTTCTCACCTGAGAAAGGGTGACATGAGTGTGCATGGCGTGAGGGACATGAGTTGCCTTTTTGAAGTCAGTTCTTTTTGAAGTCTTGTTGAGGAAGAACAGGTTGTAAAGTCATCTGGGGATGGGTTCATCTATGAGAGAAACAAAAAACATGAGTATTGAATAAATGTTGCAGTAGCTGGATCATGTCACTGTATGAAGTACCCTCACCAGTCTTTAATATCCCCAATTATCAGGACTGTGAACTTAATATTTAACTTTTAGTGATACAGTTGTCCCTCCCCATAATATACAGTTTAATAATTTAATGTCATCTGATTTTGCAGAATCCTTTCACTAGTATGACCTCTGTGTTTAATAGAGAAACATTTAATTCTGTTACTCAGGGCTGGATAATTGTACTAGCAAACACCAAGCCTACCTGTGTAGGTTAGGAATATCTGTAGGCCTTAAACTAAAAACTTCTGCCTCTGGCAGCTCCTCTTGATAGTCTATTTTTATAGTTATCAGGCATTCCTCTCTGAGAATCCTTCTTTGTAGCCAACAGTTTTACTTATTTTGGGAGGCTAACATAAAGTGTATACCTTAAAATATTATTATTATTATTATTATTATTATTATTATTATTATTATTATTATTATTATTTAAAATGCCCAGGATTGGCTGTATTTTGGTTTTAACTGTCTTTGCTAAGTGTTTTAGATGAAGCAGTCAAACTGACTTTTGTTTCTATCTATTGTTAGCAGTCAGCTGAGCTTTTATGGGAGTCATTTTTTGGGAAACTTGAGAGCAGCTTCTCAGTTCTGCTAGTGCAATTTGAGCTATGTGGGTCCAGGTCTTGCTTGACCATGTGGCTTCCCTCAGAAGCATCAGGGATGTCTCCCTTTCCTGATGACTCACCTCTTTGTAGCAAATGCACTGATTGGCTTTCTGTTCTCCAGTGGTCTCATTAATCTCTCTGATCGGGAGGTTATGTGGCCCAGAGTTGCAAAGCTCATAGAGAAATCCCTTGTTCCCTGGATTCAGACTGACTCAGAGGGCAAGAGTCAAATATCGTTTTTTTTGGACCTTTTTATTTAACTTTAATTTTCAATCCTAATCTGAAACAACCAGCAAATGAATTCTAACAGCCATATATTAAGAGTACTGTGCTTTAATGTCTATAAGTTTATAATTATTTATATATTATTAATTGGGATCTTATTATTCTGTCTGTCTTGTAGTTGATGACTTATTATCTTAAATTAACCCATGTTGTGTTCTTAAAGCAACACTTATGTAAAACACTAACAGGGAATCTTTAGATCACTTATAAGGAAATTAAAAAATAAAATTTTTTTAACAAGAGTAAAAATACTTAGTTCATGTAATAGCTACCCTGAATTTTTTGGGTGAGTTATATATTATATCATCTTTTTGAGATCCTAGTAATCTTGACAGAAAAAAAAATTTGAACATAACTTTAAATGAAATAAAATCTGACCTACTGCTTTCGTAGTCATTCTCACATGTAGTAAGATGGGACACAGAGTCTTATCTCAGGTAAGCAGGGCTCCTTATAAACCTTAAATGCTTTAGTTCTAAAGCTGATCTTTGTTTTTTAAATATCATTTTACAAAGTTTACATAAATTTTTTGAGGTCACATGAACATTAGCTCACACCATATGATATCACATTTAAAACATGAATTAAAGTACGGCTGAAAGATTTTAACCTTTACATAGATTAGGGTCTCATTAACTTAAAAATACATTTAAATTGTTCCACAATGTAAAAAGTAACATAAAACTTTACATATATTATTGATAACAGGTAAATAAATCCCCAATATATATTTTATTTACCATACAACTTCAGAACACCTGCTTGATATAATGCTCTTTTAAAGTTTCTACCTTATAGAGTTTTATAACTGGAAGATATGAGCACATTAATAGCATCACAATTACATTGATGTTTCTACATTAACCAAGTTTAGCTTTTAAAGAAATGGCAGTACAGTGCTCTAAAATAACAGTTCTTAATTAAACAGTTGTTTAATTTTTATGGTTGCCTGCTCTAGAAAATTTATATCTTAATAAACTAAATGTTATGGGTAAACTTATGTTTAAGAAATTTTTGTCTCTTTAACACATGACTGATTTTTACAATCTTATACAGACTTTAGTACAAACTTATACAGACCTTAGTATATCAATCAGATATCAAACAAAAGTACACATGAATGAGTAATCCCATATCATATTTACTTTACTTATTTATCAAAATATTAGACAAATGTTTTGAACAGTGTAAGCCATTTTTTTTTGATTGAAAGAAAAGTCCTGGAACATAGGCATATTAGACCTTTTGTAGACATTAATATTTTATTAGATTTTTGAACACCTAGAAAAACTTGTAAGCTTAAATTTAAAGAAATTTATATTTATCAGTTTACCCAATTTAAATTGAAACATTTAAATCACGTGAATTAAAGATCTTTGGATCCACTTTTTAAAATTGTTTTTATGAGTGCTTTTTAATATAAGTGCTCCTTATATATGTTAATTTGTGTATCATATATATGATATTCGGACATATGTATACATATATAGACATACAACACATAACAAATTGTGCACACATAATAAAAGTGAAGGCCTTGTAGCTTTTCACAGGTGAAATCTCCACTGCAATGATTTAAAAATTCCACAGTTGGTCAAAGATATTACTGATCAGAAAAACATTAACCTAGGTCTGTAGGAGCAAAATCATGAGCTCAAAAAATAAATAAAGAATCTAAGGAAAAAAAATGAGTCCTAGAAAAAATGACTGGCCAGTAATAAGTAAATACCATACAATTTACTTTTTTTTCCTTAGGCCTCAAATAAGTCTCCTACTAAGCTTACAGGCTTCTTTCATTTGCATTTCAAAATAATCCCTGGCTGAGGTCTGGAAGAAGCAGGAAAAAATGGCTATTCTGAGCAGAAACCTTAGGCCTAAGGTATTTTAACCATTATTTTCAGGTTAGGATGTTGAAAATTATGATAGAAGTTTAAGATACAATTCACAAAATTTTATATCTTTACAAGTTGTTTTGTCAACAGATATCATACTATGATTTAGTATCCTTGTCCAAATTAATGCACTGGTACACACAGTGACATTTTCCCAGGCTACCTAATTTAAAATTGGTGAAAAAAAGACTGAATGATTGGGAAGTTACTTGCCAACTTGGAAGTAGAGTTCTTTAGTTTTCCATCCTAAGTATTTATGTTCTCTGGCATGAATTATCTGAAACCATAAACTAAACAATTACCTAAACCCGACTTTTAACTGCAAGATTGTGAAATGCTTCAAAAACCCATTCAGATACCAGATTGATACAATGAAACATCATCATTTAGACACAAATTCAGCTAAGATCATTTCCAAGAAACAATTTATAATATTAACACATTATTGCACATGTCTTAAAGGGCCAGAAAAAAGGCACAAGACAGGCAGAAATGAACTCCAGACAATGGCTGACAGACAGAACCCTTTAAAACAGAGCAAATAAGAGAAAAATCTCCTTCCCCAGTGGCACCACAGATGTCCCCACAAGGGGACCAAATGTTTTCACAGAGGAGCAACCTGAAATGTAAAATAAAGTGTCTCCATGGTGACTTTACTGCATTTAGTGTCCCCTTTTTGTTTTTCTCTTTTTTTAAGAAGACAGAGGCGGCATTATCCTTACAGTGCAGGGAACGAAGGAGGGAATTCCCTGAATAAACAGGGCTTTGGCAGATGCTGGGAGATACTCAGTTCTTCATTCCCCAGCAGGCATTGCCATCTGCACTGGGTGTGCTCCAGGCAGCCAGCTAGGGGCTTCTCTCATTCTGCTTAACAAATGGTGGTAAAGTTCATCACAGTTCCTTAAAACACAGTCCAAAGGGGTGTCAGGCTTACTTGCTTTGTTACCCATTTTCACGTTCAATATCCTTAAGATTTTATCACAGAAATCACAAAACAAAATGCACAAAAACAAAAAAACATATAGAACACAGAACAAAACACACACAAAAAAAAAAAAAAAAAAAAAACAGAATCCCGGTGCCAAAACAGAAAAACAGAGGAGCAATTCAACATCTTGCTAAAGCTCTGGGGTAGGAGCACGTGCGTGTCCCTCGGCACCTCTCTAACCTTGAAAGGAATTCCCTACAGAACGGAACAGAGGACAGAACGATTCTCATTACTGTCCTGGACAGGAGTGTATGTGAGCCTCCCCAGGCCACCTCTCTGTCATTAGAAGGTGCCACTTACCTATGGAGGCCTCCTCCACCAGGTGCTTGCTAATAGTTTCAGTGCGGTGGTTCACTGCAGTGCTCCCCAGACCGACGGCTCACTCCAAGGCCTTGGAACATCTCAAGTTGTGCACCCCCTAGAGTGGCTCCCCAGCCCATAGCCCTGGAGGGAAGGCCAGCTTCAGAATTTTCAGCAGTCTGGCCTTGTGATCTGGTCGGGCAGGGTCATCTCACTGGGGAACTCCAAAATGTTGGACTAGGATGCAAGAAAAGACCACTGACTCCAATTAAAATCAAATTAAGGCAAGCTTATTATTAAAACCGGCCAGGCTGCCTCTCCCTCCAAAAATGGCGGGAACAAGACAGCAACACCACGTTTCCTACAGCCCAGCTATATAGCCCAGAAAGTTACACAAAAAGGGGGTTACAGATAACAGAACTTTGAAAGCATCACACTAATGGTAGTTTACATTTTTTTTGCTGGCCCCAACATCAGAAATTATGAGGACCATTAGAGACTCAGAGAGGGTCGTTGTCTGGCCTGGGAAGGCCAATATTTATTAGGTGTCACTAATGTTTCAGAGAGCACTGTTATCTGGTCAGAGAGCCAGGCATGAATGAGTTCAAGGCACGGGCACGCATTCCAAGCAGGTTCAGAATTTGCAGTAATTTATAGTAAAGCCCAAATTATCTTTTCACGGCTTTCTGGCAAGATGGCTCCCAATTCTAATAAAAGATCAGGTTGGGTCTATCAAGCCTGTCCTTTACTTTTGGAAACTCCTCTACAACCTGCAAGGTTGTGAACTCCTGACCATTTTACATTCCAGATATGTATTCACAGATTTTCTAACTCTTGTCCTCCAACTGTGTTTTACTTGGGGTGAAGGTAATATCAAGGCATTGTTCTCGATGAGAGTGGGAAGATTTTTGTGTAGCACATATTTGCATACACATTTAGGAGATCACTCCTCCTAAACACTGTTGGAACAGAAAATTCAATCTATGGGGGAGCTTCCTAGCTGAACAACATTATACATAAATTCAAGTTCATTAAATAAATAGTTTTGGATCAGTGGATGATATATATTTCAAGATGGATTTAAATTGGCATATATATTGCTACATTTTAATGTCCATGTGACTTTTGTGTTCATATTTTTTTGTGATTTATGTGGATTTATAATCAAATTTTCACAAGATTGTTCTCAGAAATATTCATCCAACTTAAATACATACTTTTTTCCTAGTACTGAAAAGTAACTTCAGTGAATGGTGCATAAAAATCCTAATATTTCTACAGTAACTGACCCAGATTAACATCAATGCAAGTAGATTCCTATGGGACATGATGTGTATTTTGATGTTCATTTTTATTCATCACCGGTACATTACTATTTCTGCAGTTTATGCACATTATATATAGTATGATATATAATGTTCAATCACTTCCTGCTTGAGAACACATGTATTCTTACAGGTTTCTTGACTATTCTTTTCATGAGACTTCTTTCCAAACACATTATTTTTGATTTCCATAATCACTTTTGAAACAAAACTCACACACCTTTCAGGATAAACCACAACCATAATATTACCATTAGATGTATAACTGGTTGCAGTGAATGATTGTATATCAATGTGAGATTTCTTTTATATTTTCAGATATCAATTCAATCCATTATTTAAAGTGGAACCAGTTATATTATTTATTCACATGAAGGTCAATTGATGCATTACCAATATATTCTATGACACAGGGTATACCCCTTTGTACCCCCAATACTAATTTATATTTCTTCAAAATAGTGCTCCCAGAAATGGTGGAAGGAATACTCATGTCACCTGATCTACATATACATTTTATCACAATAATATTCTGGACACAAAATGCAAAGGTCACACTTATGATTTTACCAAAGCCTAAATAAAAAGTGAGCATGGATTAATAAAAACATCCATGTCCTGGTTACCTAATGCTCTCAAAAGTCAATCCAATTTGTGACAACATATTAGTTTCTGCCTAAGATTATATATTCAGACTCAAACCGTTGAAAATGTCTAAACAAATTACACACTTTATACTTCTACTGACTTCCTAATGTCTCTATTTATATCTGCTTTCCTACATATTTTCCCCAATTCGTCATTGTGCTGACATTTACATTCACTCTCTACCCGAAACCTTATTTGTAAAGAACTTTTGGTACAAATGCTATACTAACTCTTCTTTCTAAATCTACTGACTATCTTGCTAATCCTACAGACTATCCCTTTTTTATTGGATATTCTGTATGTTATTCAATCATCCAGTGTATAAGATCCTATTTCTTTGTATATCGATTTATCTGAGACATCTGTGCAGAATATAATTCAAAGCAAAGTATGCTACTCAAGGGCCCAATGTCCTACTTGGCTTCAAGTCTTCCCTAGATTTCTGTTTCCATACTTATATTTCACCTATATATTCTTGTAAATATCTCAGGTTCCCAATACCATTATTCATCCAGCAGAATGATTCCTAACCCAAATAGAACATGATATTAACACTAACCATACACTGTTCCCTCAATCTAACTTTACAGCAGTGCAGGGATAGAGTTGGTCTTACAATACAGGAATATAGGGGATCTTCCACCTGCTGAGAATCTCAAAGATCCATGCAGAAATTATCCCTGAAGAAGATATAGAATGCTATGAAGGACCTGAGAGACCAAAAGTCATTTTCCATGGCAAATAACCTTGTCAGGATGAAGAGATGTGTCTGAATAAGCCTCTCGCATTTTAATGTAGACAAAATGGACAAAACCAAGCCTGTGTGGAGATCTCTCCCCCAGTACCTATGGTTGATATACCATTATAACTTGTGAAAGTGTCACAGGAAGTAGGGGCAGCCTCCATCTCATGGGACCCTAGGAAGAAACTGTTAGGACAAAGTGTTTGCCAAGGCTGTGAGCTCATTCAGTTCATGAAGGAAGTGACCTACCTCACTTCTTTGTGATGGAACTCTCTGAACTTGGGATCCCGGAAACCAGGCACCCAGGGCCAGGCCCAGTAACAGTCACAGAGATCTCACTTGTTTGGATTTATCATGGAAAGAGTCAGTCTTTCTTGGTACCTACAGATGTGAAGATGGCCAAATGCCAGAAAAAATCTGAAGAGGTGTCTTTCCTGAGAAAGCAGGTAGTGGCGGCTCAAAGCTGGCTCCTGACAACTTCACAGAGTGGGCCAAGGAGTCCAGATTTGAGAACAGATAGGCCATTTCGGGTGAACAAAGAATGGCTCACCAGGCAGAGGACACTCCGGTTAGTAACAGACCTTCTTGGGGGAAGGAGGTGCATTTGTGGGAATGAGTGTGGGTTTGTGGTTTTGTCTCATGTTCTGAGAATACGTAGGAAAGTTGGTTTGTTTGTTTTGGAGTGGACTGTTTCTATTTAGTCATTTGACAAGGCAAGTGTTTCTATGTCTGTGTATCCCACTTTGTCCGTGGGTGTAGACATTACAAAAGAAAATGCAACAATGGATGTGTCCTGTCTAGGAGAAAGCTTCCCAACATTCACGCTGCCCAATTTATAAAAGGACAGTGGATTGCCTTATTTGTGGGCAAGACCTGCAATCTTCCTAAGTTCCTGTTTTCTTCCTGAATTCTGGCCACTCTCCAGAATAGGCTCATGATTTTGTGACCAAGATAGGTACCATCTCCAAGCTCTGTGACTTGGCCATGTACTGGATAGCTGAAGGGAATGGCAAGAATCTCAGAAAACTCAGATATCAGTGTTACCAGGAAAAGTCTCAGTGGAGAAACCCTGCTTTGGGACTTTTGCTTACCTATTGTTCTATAGCACTAAATGTCAGGAAGGTCTTTGCCAAGGCCACCCCGTTGTGAAGCCTGAATAAAACAGTTCTCTAATGCAAATGAATGGGCATCACCTGTCCCTCTTTGAGTAATTGATTTCGAAAGGGATGTGTCTGAATCAGCCTGTTGGCCCTGTGTGAGGCTGTGGCTTAGATTCTCAGCACCTGATGGATCTAAAGAAAGATGCCATGTGTGCATCCTAAACCAAAATGGCCAAAAGAGCATTCATAATGGATGAAGTCTCTCGCCTTCCTCTGTAAGTTTCCTGACCTCCATAAGGTGAGAATAGGAATCCTTTGGGTCAAATGAGTTCTTCAAAGCCCTTCAGAGTCTAGCCCATTGGTGTTTGGGTTTTCTCATGACCCCAATCCACATGAAGAATCTAAACCCCACAGTCAGTAGGCCTCAAATTTCAGAAGTGGAACAGTAATAATGGTAGGCCTATTTGATCACTCCTGGTTCACAGGAAGGGTTTCCAGGCCACCCTGACTTTAGGCAAATGACGGGCAAGGGAGCTTATTTTGGACACTGTCTTGTCCAGCGCCCCTCATAGAAACCTCCAGCTAGAGGTTATGATGAGTGTCTATGTGGAAAAGATGAGGGCCATATGGGAGTGTTTTCGTTTAAATTTTGGTCATTTGTGTGGAGATTGGAAGAAATCACTGGGTCCACCTGGGCTTGAACTCTGGTGTGAATCCACATAGAGACTGAGTTCTGGAACTGACCTCAGAGAAGAATTGCCATGAGTTTTGTTGGGATTTTAGGAGGCCACGCATGAAAGTAGCCCTTATAAACTTAGATCAAGGCCACAGAGCACTGGGAATCTCAGCCAAGATAATCCATGATTTTCTTCTTAAAGTCTTGGCAGCCATAGTTGAGAGTTAAAACACACATGTACCTCACATTGTAGACTTCAATTGGACTGGCTTCATGTGACCTTTTGTCCACTCTTTGGGATTCCTTGCCTATGAGAGTTCTCCAGAGTTTCATTGAAATGAGCTTCCTCAACATTTAATGGTTTTTGAAACCCAAAGTTCCTCCAACTTCATCCTCGAAAAATGGCTAGATAAACACCATGAAATTTTTGAAATTCCCATGACCAGGTGGCACTGGAGAATCTTTGGATGTCCTATTGCTGATCATGAGTGTATCAGACAGTGCCTTGACTGACTGGGTTTCATGAAAATTGTGTAGAACAGAGATGCCAGTAAGTTGGAACCTGCAAATTAGTGGGCCTAGAGCAGTGGTGTGAAGGTGTGTGATAAAACATGTGTGGTGGGGCTATGTGGATCTGCCATTTGCTTCCAAATGGCTTGTGACTGACATGGTACAGCCAGCAGAACCTTCCATGTAAAGGCATCTTTTTATATAGGGAGATTTCAAGGCAATGTTCAGAATCAGGTTGCTATGGACAAAGGGGCAACCCATGTGGGATAAAATCCTGGTTGGTGCATTCACATGCAGACCGTGAGCTCCACATGTGACAGAACTCCCTCCAGCACTGTGTCCCAGTTGATCTCCTTGTATTTCATGAAGAAAATACCAAAGTCCCAGTGCAGCAGCAAGAACCACCACGAAAAGTGGAGGAGGACCAAATGGCTTCACAGTTCACACGGTGAGTCACTTAGCTCCCAGTGGCCATAGTTTAACTAAAAAGAGAATATTCGCACTGCTGCCTCATGTTCATTGGAAAATTAGAAACAATGTCCTCCAGGTCACATAGATGCAGACCCAGCTTTGATGGTCTCACTAGAAAGTAAGCTAAAGCTACTGACAACAACATATATTTCAAGTGCCCAACCTCAGAGGCAGTTTATCAAGAAGTCTTTAGGCCAGCAGAGCTCCATGTTTGTGGAGTGTTTACCATGTGCCTTACTTTTGGAAACTGCTCTACCACTTCCAAGGTTGTTAACTCCTGAGTATATTCCATTCCACATATGCATTCACAGATTTTCTAACTTTTCTCCTCTAATTGTGTCTTACTTGGGACGAAGTTAATGTCAAGGCATTGTTGTGGATGAGAGTGGGAAGATTTTTGTGTAGCACATATATGCATACACATTAGATTCATTTTCCAATTTTCCATTCAAAATACTTAATCCCTGACAGTAACTCATAAACTACTAGACTCTGACTGCTAATCCTAATATAATGGAGAAAACTAACCCAAACAGAATAGAAATACAAGCAGTTCAAAAAAGGCATGGTGTATAGTTGGACTTGCCATTTGCATTATGAAGGGTAGGTGTTATAAATCTAGTTAATTTTTAATTGAAATAGTTCTCCTTGTGTTTTTAAAGTTAATAAATATATAAATTCCTGTCTCCCTTTCTCTGTAGCCTATTCAGAACATGTAATTTTATATGCACATATAGAATCCTACCTGGTATCACATGTACATTCTTGTGAGGTGGCTGACTTGGCAGATACAAATTATGAGAAGAGATCACTCCTCCTAAACCCTGTTGGATCTTAAAATTCAACCTATGGGTGAGCTTCCTAGTTGAACAACATTAAACATAAATCCATGTTCAGTAAAAGAAATATTTTTGCATCTGTGGATGATATATATTTCATGATAAATTTCGATTGGCATATATATTGGTAATTTAATGTCTCTGTGTGTGTTTTTTTGTATATATATATATATATATATATATATATATATATATATATATATATATATATTCTCCAGATTTTTCAAAATATGAAATATATGTGTCTTATATACACTCCCTAAATTCATTCATGTTCATGTATATGGATTTATAATCAAGTATTCACAAGATTATTCTCAGAAATATTCATCCACATGAAATACATATTTGTTTCCAGTACTGAAAACTAACTTCAGTTAATGTTGCATACAAATACTAATATTTGTACAGTAACTGACCCAGTTTAACATCAATGCAAGTAGATTACTATGGGACATGATGTGTATTTTGACGTTCATTTTTATTCAACACTGGTACATTACTATTTCTTCAATTTATGCACATCATAGGATATATATTTCATCCACAAATTAGCAAACTTATAGGCATTTGTTTCACTTTCAATAACTTCCTGCTTCAGAACACATGGATTCCTCCAGGTTTCTTGTCTGGTCTTTTCATGAGACTTCTTTCCAAACACATTATTTTCAACTTTCATAATCAGTTTTGAAGCAAAACTCACACACTTTTCATGACAAACCATAATCCTAATATAATGTTTAGATGTATAACTGGTTGGAATGAATGTATGTGTATCAATATAAGATTTCCTGTATATTTTCAGATATCAATTGAATCCATTATTAAATTTGGAACCCATTTTATTATTTATTCACAGTATTGCCTATTCATGCATTATCTCTATATTCATATCACAGGGTACACCTATTTGTACCCCCAATATTAATTTGTACATTTGGACACAGAAGCAATGGTCACACTTATTATTTTACCAATGTAAATGTCAGGCGAGCATCGGAGGAAGAGACTACCAGGGACTGTCTAATGCAACAGTCAAAAGTTTATGGGGGTCCAGCATGCTGGGGCTCAGAGCTCCCTTGAATAGAGGAGAGAGCCCTGAGAACAGCTTAAGCAGAGCTTATATACTTTCCTTGGAGAGGGCAGGGAGGGAAGATTATTGATGGGTCAGGGCGAGTGGGTAGTTTGCGTGCAAATGGGTGAGGGAGTACATTCTGCAGTTTTGCAGTTGGTACAGCACATTCAGGGAACAAGATTAGCAAACAGTTCTCAAGATATCAACAGTGTTTTGTTAAGCATACCGTAAAACTGGAAGTGACAATTACCTATTTTATTTACCTTTCATTCCCCACTTTCTTTTGGTTACATTAAATCATAATAGTGATCATTGGGGATGTCACATTTTATGTCTGCTAGTGTGGTATATTGATTTCTGATTACCATAAGTTTAACTTGTCCAATTTGAGCTTGGAGAAAGGAAATTACACGGTTGAGCAAACAGGGTCCTACAGTTAGCAATAATGTGAGGATTATTAAGGGACCGGCCAGGGCTGATAAAAGCGTAGTTAACCAGGGGGACTCTCTGAATCAAGACTCAAACCACCCTTTTAGGGCCTCTCTCTCTTGTTGATGCTCTTCAATGCGTCTTCTTAATTTAATCATAGATTCTTTTACAACTCCAGTATGGTAGGCATAATAACAACATTCTTCCCTCAATGCAGGACAAAGGCCCCTTCTCTCATGAAGAGGAGGTCGAACCCTCGCCTGTTCTGTAAAACAACTTCAGAGAGAGAGGTTAAAGATTCTTGTAAAGCTGTGATGGTGGTTTTTTAATATCTTTAAGTTTTGGTGTATTGCTGCTTCTAATTGGGTCATTTGTTGTGTCCCATGGATTAGGGCAGTGGTACCTGTGCCCACCTCTGCAGCAACTACTATTCCTCACAGGATGGCTAAAGTGAAAGATACAGGTTGCCAGCAGAACCGGGTTGTATGCCCCCCTATTTGAAATTTAAATGATCCTGCCTCATGATAGAGCACTCGGGGAAACATCTGCACCATTACATAATTAATCACATCTGTTGATAATTCTATGAATAAACAATGTTTAAGTATATAGAATTATACTGTTGTAGGTATGGACAAGGCAAGGCACCTAAGATAGCACCGAAGACAGGGAAACAGTCCTATTTGGTTGCAACCGGATATAGAGGGCATTGCTTCTATTGTAATCAATTAATCCCCTGAATCCCAAGTTTAGGTAGTTTCAGAATTTTGTACCCAACATGTAAGAGAAAAGACTCAGAAATTTACAGTCTGCAGAAGTTCACAAAAAGCAGTTTTTGGTTCTGTTTTTATTTTCCTCTTCTCTGGGAAAGATAACATTTTAAGGACATCTGGGAGGGGGAAAGCTTTTTTCTTCTCTTTTATTTTCTCCCTGCCAGCTGTTACCATGGAGCCCAGTTGGTAACTTCTTTATCTTGGAAATGTAGCCATCTCTGGAAGCCTGAGCTCAAGGCCAGAGGCCTTGTTCACATATTTTGTGAAAAACTAGTAAGGGGGTGTCTAGCTTAGAAGTGCTGATTTTTCCAGCCAGTGGCCAAGTATAACAGAGCAACACGAAAAGAGGAAGTTTATGTACACTGAACTCTTTTATAGGGACTTTGTTGCTGAAAGTCCTAAAGTCAGCCACGATGAAGACTTCTGGAGAAGGCCATTTAAGATTTTTCTGTGGGCCTGGTACAGACGGGAAGAAGGGGAAGGCGGGGGGTGAGAGCAGTTCTGTGGTTCTGAGAATGAGGAAAAAGAGATATAAAAGAATAATGGAAAAAGGGTTTGGGATTTTCCTGGCAACAAAACGTGAGCAGTAGAACAGGTAGAGCAGATCGGAAGACAGGAGTGAGTATCCCAAAAAGCCTATGAGGGACATTAAATTCTTAGTAACCTGTTTTTAGTGATGACAAAGCAACTTTAAAGGCCATTTTCATTACAACTTGGATAGGCGTCTGAGGGCACTCCTCAGCTGGTTTGAGCTTTGGGTTAGCTGGTAAGAGGACCTGGTGGGACCCGGTGTGGGCACTGACAGGAGAAGAGAGGAGTGAGTGGGTGGAAGGGTACCTCAGTACCTGCTACCTCAGCAAGGGGGCAATGGTCTGAGAACCAGCGGAGGTTTGGGTTTTTGATCTAGTAATTGGAGGGGAGAAATCAGGTTGTTGATGTGAGAGTGACAGCAGAGAGTCTGGAGCAGAAGGATCTATTGGAGAAACATAGTTCATGATGTGAGCAAAGGACTGAAAAGGCATACACGTAGGGGAATTTTCTTCCATCCTTTTGAGCACTTGCCGAAGTTGAAAAAGTCACGCAGAATTTGAGGATCTAGACACCCCTCTGCGGGCCATCGGTTTTGGTTGTCTAATTGGTAATATGGCCAATGCTGTGAACTGAATTTGATGAGGAGTTTGGGTTCCACCAGGCAGCCCCTGTATGCTCACATCCCCATGACTTACGGAAGAAGACGGCTTTTCCCCCACACAGCCGTGGTTGTTTGTGGCTTTGATAGTACACCGGGCAAACATAGTAATCTAGGCTAGCCAACCTGCATCAGGCTTGCGTGTCCCTACATCCATAATGTTTGTTTCCATTATCTATGGTACGGAAGAAATTTAATGGAATTTTAATGGGATCCTCTTCATCAGAGATATCCCAATTGGAAAGACGTATACTCAGCTGACAAATATCTGGGTGGAGAGATGGCCACCAGGTCCCTAAGGGGGCTGTATGCAAGAAAGACCATACTTCTTGTCTAATAGGAATTGTGATCAGCCATCGCTGCTGAATGGGCTGATGATGGTTAGGACTAGTGGTGGCCAAGGGGAGAGTCTATAGCCTTATCCACATGGACAATATGCAATTTGAAAGGGTTACCAGTGTTTTCCACTTTCAAGCCAGAGTCTGGACAGGGCGCAGGCTTGAGATGAGAATTAGGATCCAGGAAGTGATTCCGTCTACCTTTACCACTGTAGGTTTTATAAGTAGCACCTGGTATGGTCCTGTCCATCGGGGTTCCAGGGATGACACCTGAAGTCATCTTATGTAGACGAAGTCTCTTATTTGATATCGATGTGGAGTCTCCTCTTCACCAGGTTGGTAGGCAGTGGCCAGCTGGTTTGACAGGTATCGCTGAGTTCTTTCAAGAGCTTTAAGTTTGTCAAGCAAGGGGGTGTGGAAGGGATCGGTAGGTCTTAGAGTTGGGGTTAGGTCCTTACTGGAGGAGGGGCCCCACAGAGAATTTCATAGGAGGTGAGGTTACTCAAAGAAACAGAGGGAGTATTTCTTGCATGAAACAGTGCATAAGGCAGGAGCATAGTCCAACCTTTGATGCCCTCTCTAAGCTTAATTTCGTTAAGGTCTCTTTAATGGTTCTATTAATTTTTTTTAACCTGTCCTGAGCTCTGGGGTCTATAAGCACAATGTAACTTCCAATTTATTCCCAGGGTCCTGGCTAACCCCTTACTTACCTGGGCCATGAACGCCAGTCCATTATCAGACAATATACCCTTAGGTAGGCCGTATCATGGAAAAATATCTTTCAGGATTTTTTACCACCATTTGTGCCTTTTTTTGTGTGGAAGGCTTCAATCCATCCTGAAAATATATCTACAAACACTAGGAGATATTGAAGTCCATACCTCGCTGGCTTAATTTCAGTAAAGTCCACTTCCCAGAATTGTCCTGGTCTGGTTGTTCATAGGTGCTTTTTTGCAGGAAGCTTGGAAGGGTAAGCATTAACCTATTGACAGAACGGACAGGGTTTTGTTACCCGTTCAGTTATGTCCTTTCGCTGTGAGTCGGTTAGTGGAAAACTCTGTTCTTGATCCTTCAGGAATGCCTGCAGTTTCTTTGAACCAAGGTGTGTGAATTGATGTACATTTTTAACGTAGTGTAGGGATTTCTGAAATTGCAGGCTTGGCTCAGTGAACTTGAGGAGTTCAGTGCCAGTGTTGTTAGATGTTATCAAAAGCTTGCTGGTGCTCAGGGGTCCATTGGAATTGGGCATCTCCCTTTAACAGCGGGTATAAAGGAGAAGTTAAGGACACAAACACAGGAATCCATAACCTGGAAAACCCAGTAGTCCCAAGAAACTCTCTGTGTTGTCTGCTGCTGGGGGGGGGGGTGTATCTGCACAACCGTTTGTTTTCTGGGCTCAGTGAGCCATCGTTTACCACCCCTAAGGGAATAGCCCAGGAAGACTACTTCTTGCTGGCCAATTTGGGGTTTTTTGGAAGAAGCTCTATACCCGAGTTGAGCAAGCTTATATAATAGTGCTTGGTTCCCAGACTCACAGTTTTCCTTGGTGTTGGCTGCAGTAGCAGGTCATCCACGTATTGAAGCTGGGTGACTTCAGGGTGCATAGGTCTGAAGTTGTTGACATCTCTGTGGAGGGCTTAATCAAAGAGAGTGGGGGAGTTTTTGAACCCCTGTGGTAGTCTAGTCCATGTTAGTTTACCATACGTTCCGGTTTCTGGGTCTACCCACTCAAAAGCAAACAGCAACTGACTGTCTTTATGCAGAGGCATGCAATAGATAGCATCTTTATGTCCATACCATTTCTACTCAGGGTTCAGAGTGATAAGCAGATTGTACGAATTATTTACCATGGGGTGAATGTCCTGTACTCTGTTGTTGATCTCTCTTAGGTCTTGTATGGGGGATAGTCCCCAGTTCCTGGATTTTTTACCGGTAGCAGGGGAGTGTTCCAGGCCGATTGACAGGGCCTTAGGACCCTAAGGCCAGATATTTCTTAATATGGGGCCTTATCCCATCTTTACCTTTTTTGCTCAGAGGATGTTGTTTGACATTGATTGGGGAGGCTGAGGTTTTTAACTCCACTGTTCTTGGAGGTTGTTTCATGGCTAGGCCTAACCCAACAATTCTGCCCAGGCATCTGGGTAATCTGTTATCCATTTCTCGGGTAGCTTGCCTGTTTGATCAGTCTTGGGGTGTGTGAAAAGTGGATGTTCATCTTCGACTGACATTTATAAAGCCATGACTATAGGAGTTTTTAATGAAGGATTTAGAAATTTCATTTTGGGGCCTTCGGGGTTAAAAGTTGTTTTGTTCCGGAGCTTACTGAGCAGATCTCTGCCCATCAATGGGGCCAGGCATTCTGGGATTACTAGGAAGGAATGTTGGATTTTGTCTTTCCCCATGTCCATGGTCCTCTTAGTTGTCTAAGTCTGATATTTACTGCTGTTAGCCCTTTGAACTAGAGATCTTTTATTTGATAGAGGGCCCAGTGGGGCCTTAAGGGCTGAGTATACTGCTGCTGTATCCACTTCAAAGTTTATGGGGTCCCCTTCACTTCAAAAGTTAACCTGAGCTCGGGGAAGATATCTGAGCCCCGACATTCTTAGTCAACCTCCAGAGTCAGAAAGGCTGTCTGGCGTGGCTTTCTCTTTCTAGGGCACTCTTTGGCTCAGTGTCCTTTTTCTTTACAGTAGGCACATTGATCTGAGGCCAAGGGTGGCCTCTGGAGGGGACCCAGGTATCACTTCTTGTCTCCCTGTTTCTTAATTTCTGGCCTATTTATTGTTGTGACCAGGACATTAGTTAATACCTTAATCTGTCTTTTTCATCTCTCATCCTCCCTTTGCTCCCTTTCGTGCTCTCTGTTTCTCTCTTATAGGATACTTTCTCGGCTACTCTGACTAAATCTCTCAAAGTCATATCTTGTAATCCATCTAAGTATTGTAACTTTCTTTTAATATCCAGATCAGCTTGCCCAATGAAGGCCATCATGGCATATGCCTTTTGATCTTCTGCCTGAAGATCGAAAGGAGTATATCTCCTATATGCCTCCATAATTCTCTCTAGAAACATAGAGGGATGTTCATCAGGCCCTTGAATAATCTCTCTTACCTTGGCCAAATTATTTGGTTGCCTAGCGGCCGGTTGGAAACCCACTATTAGGGCCTGGCAATAAGTGGACAGATGCTCCCTACCTTCAAAGGTGTCGGGGTCCCAGTTGGGTAAGTTCAAAAGGAAGCCGGCTTTGATTATGTTGGGAAGTTGTGTTGGTCACCCATCTGGTCCGAGGATATTTTTTTTCTAGCTTCCAGGAAGTTTCTCTCTCATTCCTCTGTCATGAAGAGAATCCCTAGGATTTGTTGGCAGTCATCCCAAGTAGGCAGGTTTGAAAACGCCAGGGAGTTCTTTGAGTTCTTTTTGCCAGGCCAGCTTCCTCCAGGGAAGGAGGGGCTGTGTGTGTGACAAGGGGGAGTCATTATGTGGGCGCTGGGCTGGCCTAGCTTCCTCCAGTGGCGGAGAGGCTGAGTCAGCAGCAGGGGAATCACTTAGAGGTTGTTGGGGGTTGGTGGACGAGGGCAGCGGATAAGAAGGCGAGGGGAGTCCAGTAGAGTCTTGAGACTCAGGGAGAAGAGAGGGTGGAGGAGGAGGAGCAAAGGGTTTGAGAGATAGAATCATGGTGGAAGGAGTAGGAGCGGGGGCAGAGACAAGGAAAAGCTTCACCCATGGAGGAGGAGATTTGCAGAGGTCCTGCAAAGTTGAGATATATGGCTGTTGATCTGGATGTCCATGTGGCCCCGGTTGAAATACAAAATCTCTGACTTTTCGAATTAGTGGGACGTAGATGTTTCTAGGGGCTATCCAACTCCAAAGGTGGGTCATTCTGAGGCACAGAGGGTCTGCCAGGTTCAGTGATTTACTGAAAAAGAAAGATTCTGGGCCCTTAAGCGGACTTTGTTCCAGTGATCAAGGGTCAGGAAGAGAGGTGTTGAAGTTCTCTGTCCCAAAATGAGAGATACACAAACAGTGAAAGCAACGACACACTACACTGACAAGACAAGACAATAAAGTCAGGCATTGGACGTCCAATACTGAGGCCAGGCCTGAGTAGCCGGCAAAACCTGATGGGCTGGCAATACTGAATCCGAAGCAAAATATCACTGAGTCAAGGAGACTATTGTTCCTCGATTTCCTGAGTCCTCTGGGGCATCCCCCAGGGACGTGGCCTGTGGCTCTGTGACACGTATGTCAGCCTCTGTCAGAGAGAACTCACGCTCATCACCCATAGCCATTTTGCCAAGCCCTAACCTGAAACCTAAAACCAAAAAGAGTTCCCTTACTTACCCTGAAAGGAGCCCCTTGGGGATCTTTCATCCGCCGCTGTCGGATCTTGCTGGTGCCTCCAGATGTAAAGGTCGGGCAAGCATCGGAGGAAGAGACCACCAAGAGAATGTCTCCTTCAACAGTAAATGGTTTATTATGGGTCCAGCATTCTGGGGCTCAGAGCTCACTTGAATAGAGCAGAGAGCAATGAGAACAGCTTAAGCAGAGCTTATATGCTTTCCTTGGAGAGGGCAGGGAGGGAAGTTTATTGATGGATCAGGGCAAGTGGGTGGTTTGCGTGCAAACGGGTGAGGGTATACATTTGCAGTTTGGCAGTTGGGGACAGCACATTCTGGAAACAAGATTAGCAAACAGTCCTCAAGACTTCAACAGTGTTTTGTTAAGCATACAGAAAAACAGTAAGTAACAAGTACCTATTTTATTAACCTTTCACCAAAGCCTAAATGGAAAGTGAGCATGGATTACTAAACACATCCATGTCCAGGTTGCCTAATGCTCTCAAATCAATCCTATTGGTGACTACATATTTGTTTCTTCTTAAGATAATATATTCAACCTCAACCCTGTTGAAAATGACTAATCCTATCAGTCACTTTATATTTTGTCTGATTTCCTAATGTCTATTGATATCTGCTTTCCTACATATTTTCCCCAGTTCATCATTGTGACTGACTCTTCACATGTGCTGACATTTACATTCACTCTCTATCCGAAACCCTATTGCTAAAGAACTTTTGGTCCAAATCCTATATTACTCTTTTTTCTAACATACCGACTATCTTCCTAATCCTAAAGACTATCCCTTTTTGACTGGATGATCACTTCGACAACCAATCATCCAAGGTACAAGGTCCTATGCCATTGTATATTGATTTATCTGAGACATCTTTGCAGAACATAATTCAAAGCTAAGTATCCCAATCAACAGCCCAATGCCCTTCCTGGATTCAAATCTTATCTAGATTTCTGTTTTCAAACTTATATTTCACCAATATATTCTTGTAAATATCGCAAGTTCCCAATACCATTATTCATTAAGCAAATTGATTCCTAACTCAAATCAAACATGTTATTAAGCCTAACCATACATTGTTCCCTCAAACTAACTTTACAGAAGAGCCGAGACAGAGTTTGTCTTACAATACAGTAATGTAGGGGATCTCCCACCTGCTGAGACCATCAAAGGACCATGCAGAAATTATACCCTTAAGAAGTTGCAGGCAGCTATGAAGGACCTAAGAGGGAAAAAGTCATATTCCATGGCAAACAACCGGGTCAGTATGAAGAGATGTGTTTGAATCAGCCTCTCCTTTCTTAATGTAGAGAACTGATCAAACCATGCCTGTGTGGAGAGCTGTTTCCATTTGCCTATGGTTGATATACCATTCTAACTTGTGAAAGTGTCAAAGGAAGTAGGGGCAGCCTCCATTTCATGGGACCTTTCGAAGCAACTGTTAGGACAAAGTGGTGGCCAAGGTAGTGACCTCATTCAGTTCCTGAAGGAAGTGACCTCACCTCTCTTCCTTGGTCATCAAAAACTCTGAAATTGTGATGCAGGAAGCCAGGCACCCAGAGCCAGTCCCAGTCCCAGTCCCAGTGGTCTCACTTGTTTGGATTTACCAAGGACAGAGTCAGTCTTCCTTGGTACCGACTGATATGAGGATTGTCAAATGGCAGAAGATCTCTGAAGAGGGGCCTTTCCTGAGAAAGCAGGTATTGGTTCACCGCTGGCTCCTGACAACTTCACAGAGTTGGCAAAGGAGACCAGATCTGAGAAAGGGCAGGCCATTTCAGGGGAACATAGTATGGCCCACCAGTTAGAGGACACTCCAGATAGTCACAGACCTACTTGGGTTAAGGATGTGCCTTTGTGGGTGTGGAGTGAGTTTGTGGTTTTCTCTCATGTTCTGAGAATAGGTAGGAAAGGCTGTTTGTTTGGGTTGGAGTGGCCTGTTTCTAGTAAGTCGTTTGACAAGGCTAGTGTTTCTATGTCTGAGTATCCCACTGTGTCCGTGGTTGTAGACATTAGAAAAGAGAAGGCATCAAAGGATGTGTCCTGTCTAGTAGAAAACTTCCCAGCATTCATCCTGCCTAATTAAAGAATGGACTGTGGTTTGCCTTATGGATGGGCAACACCTACTAAATTCCTAAGTTCCTGTTTTCTTCCTGAATTCTGGCCACTCTCCAGAATAGGCTCATGGTTTTGTTTCCAAGATATGTACCACCTCCAAGCTCTGAGACATGTCTATATACTTGATAGCTGTAGAGAATGGGAACATCTTAGAAAACTCAGATATCAGTGTGACCAGTAAATTTTCAGTGGAGAAATCCTGCTTTGGTTCATTTGCTTACCTATGGTTCTGTTGTCCTGAATGTCGGGAAGATCTTTGCCTCAGGCCACCCCTGAGCTCTGTCAAGTGAGAATAGGGATCCTTTAAGTCAAATGAGTTCTTTGAAGAACTGCAGAGGTGCTTGTGTTTTCTTGTGACTCCAAATCACTTAAAGAATCTATCCCTGAGAGTCAGTAGGACTCAAATTGAAGAAGCAGAGCAGTATTCATGGCAGCCCTATTGGATCACTCCAGGTTCACAGGAAGGGTGACGATGCCACCCTGACTTTAGGCAAATGAGGGGCAAGGAAGATTATTTTGGACACTCTCTTGGGATGCGTCCCACATGAAAAACTCTAGCCAGAGGTAATGATGAGTGTCTATATGGAAGAAGGTAAGGACCATGTGGGAGTGTTTTGGTTTTAATTGTAGTCATTCATCTGGCAGTTGGAAGAGATGACTGGATCCACCTGGGCTTGAACTCTGGTGTCATTCCCCTTAAACACTGAGTTCTGGATCAATCATCAAAGAAGTATTGCCATGAATTGTGTTGGGAATTTAGGAGGCCACACATGAGAGTCTCCGTTGGAAACTGAGATCTAGTCCTAGGGTGGCTTTCCACAGAGCACTGGGAATCTCAGCCAGGATATCACATTATTTTATTCTGAAAGACTTGGAAGCCATATTTGCTAGTCAAAACACACATGGACCTCAATTGTAGACCTCGATGGGCCTGGATTCATGTGACCTTTAGGCCACTCTTTGGGAAGCCTTGCCTGTGAGAGTTCTCCAAAGCTTTCATTGAAATGAGCTTCCTCACCATTGAATGATTCCTGAATGATTTGAAAGCCATAGTGCTTCCAACTTCATAATTGAAAATTGGCTAGATAAATACCATGAAATTTTTGAAATTCCAATGACCAGGTGGCAATGAAGAACCTTTGGATGTCCTGTTGCTGATCACGAGTGTACCAGACAGTGCCTTGATTGACTGGTTTTGATGAAAATGGTGTAAAACAGAGATCTCAGTAATTTGGATCCTGCTGAGTAGTGGGCCTAGAGCAGTAGTGAGCAAATGTGTGATAAAACATCTGAGGTGGGGCCATGTGGATCTGCCATTGGCTTCCAAATGGCTTGTGACTGACATGGTGCAGCGAGCAGACCCTTATATGTAAAGGCAACTTGTTATATGGAGAGGTTTCAGGGCAATGTTCAGAATCAGGTTGCTATGGTCAAGGGGGCATCCTATGTGGTATACAAGCCCTGTTGGTGCATTCTCCTGCAGACCCTGATCCACCACACGTGACAGAACTCGCTGCAGCACTGTGTCCCAGTTGAACTCCTTGTATTTCGTGAAGCAAATACCAAACTCCGAGTGCAGCAGGAAGAAACATTATGAAAAGTGGAGGATGATGAAATGGCTTCGCAGTCCACATGGGGAGACACTTAGCCCCCAGTGGCCACAGATTACCTACAAAGCAAGAATTCAGCACTGCTGCTTCATGTTTATTGGAAAATTATAAACCATGTCTTCCAGATCACAGAGATGAAGACCCAGCTTTGATGGTCTCACTAGAAAGGAAGCTAAAGCTCCTGACAGCAACATATATTTCAAGTGCCCAACCTAAAGGCAGTTTCTCCAGACGTCTTTAGGCAGGCAAATCTCCATGTTTGTAGAGTTTTTACACTGTCCCTTACTTTTGGAAACTCCTCTACAATCTCCAAGGTTGTGAACCCTAAGCATTTTCAATTTCAGATATGTATTCAAAGATTTTCTAACTCTTCTCCTCTAATTGTGTCTTACTTGGGGTGAAGGTAATGTCAAGGCATTGTTCAGAATGAGAGTGGGAAAATTTTTTTGTAGTACACATTTGCATACACATTGATCCATTTTCCAATTTTTCATTCGAAACACTGAATCCCTGACACTAACTCATACCCTACTAGACTCTGACTACTAATCCTAATATGATGGAGAAAAATACCCCAAAAGAATGAAAATACAAGCAGTTCAGAGGAAGCATGGTGTATAGTTGGACTTCCCTCTTGCATGATAAAGGGTCGGTTTTATAAATCTACTCAATTTTTAATTGAAATAGTCCTCCATGTGTTTTTTTTAAAGAAAGAGTGAGAGAGGAGAGAGAGAATTCTATAATATTTATTTTTTAGTTATCGGCAGACACAACATCTTTGTTTTCACGTGGTGCTGAGAATCGAACCCATGCCGCACGCATGCCAGGCGAGCACGCTACCACTTGAGCCACATCCCCAGCTCTCTCCATGCATTTTTAAAGTTAACAAATATGTGAATTCCTGTCTCCCTTTCTCTGTAGCCTACTCAGCACTTGTACTTTTTATATGCACATATAGATTCCTACTTGGTATCACACGTATATTTTTATGAGTTGGCTGACTTGGCAGAAACAAATTGTAAGAAGAGATCAGTGCTCCTAAACGCTGTTGGAACTGAAAATTCAAACTATGGGTGAGCTTCCTATTAGAACAATATTATACATAAACCCATGTTTAGTAAAATAAATATTTTTGCTTCTGTGGATGATATATATTAAATAATGAATTACGATTGGCATATATATATTGATACTTTTTAATGAATTTTTGGGGTTTTTTTGTATATATATATATATATATATATATATATATATATATACACTCTACAGATTTTATAAAATATGAAATATATGTGTCTTATATACACTCCATAAATTCATTCATGTTCATGTATGTGGATTTATAATCAACATTTCACAAGATTATTCTCAGAAATAATCATCTACCTGAAATACATATTTGTTTCCCAGTGCTGAAAACTAACTTCAATCAATGGTGCTTACAAATCCTAATATTTTTGCAGTAACTGACCCAGTTTAACATCAATGCAAATAGATTCCTAGGGGACATGATATCTATTTTGACGTTCATTTTAATTCAACACTGGTACATTACTATTTCTTCAGTTTTTGCACATCATAGGATATATATTTCATTCACAAGTTCACAAATTTATAGGAATTTGTTTCACTTTAAATCACTTTCTGCTTCAGAACACATGTATTCCTCCATGTTACTTGACTGGTCTTTTCATGAGACTTCTTTCCAAACACATTATTTTCGATTTCCATAATCAATTTTGAAGCTAAACCCACACACTCTTCAAGATAAACCATAACATTAATATTACCATTAGATGTATAAGTGGTTGGAATGAATGTGTGTATATCAATATAAGATTTCCTGTACATTTTCACATTTCAATTCAATCCATTATTAAAGTTGGAACCAGGTATGTTATTTATTCACAGTATGGTCTATTAATGCATTATCTCTATATTCATAGACACAGTGTACACCTCTTTGTTCCCCCAATAATAATTTATACCTCTTCAAAACATTGCTCCCAGAAATGGTAGAAGAAATATTCATGTCACCTTATCTATCTATATATGTGTGTGTGTGTGTGTGTGTATATATATATATATATATATATATATATTTCTTTTTTTGATCACAGTAATATTCTGGACACAAAAAACAAAGGTCACACTCATGATTGTATCAAAGCCTAAATGGAAAGTGAGCATGAATTACTAAAAACAACCATGTCCAGGTTGCCTAATGCTCTCAAATGTAAATCCTATTGGTGACTACATGTTTGTTTCTTTCTAAGATTATATATTCAACTTCAAGGCTGTTGAAAATGTCTAATTCTATCACTCAGTTTATACTTTGCCTGATTTCCTTATATCTCTATTGATATCTGCTTTCCTACATATATTCCGCAGTTCATCATTGTGTCTGACACTTCACATATGCTGACATTTACATTCAATGTCTACCCGAGACCCTATTGCTAAAGAAATTTTGGTCTAAATCCTATACTCACTTTTATTTCTAAACCTACTGACTATCTTCCTAATCTTACTGATTATTGCTTTTTGACTCGATGTTCTCTTCGACAATTAATCATCCAAGGTATAAGGTCCTAAATCATTGTATTTCAATTTATCGGAGACATATATGCAGAACATAATTCAAACCTAAGAATCCCACTCAAGGACCCAATGCCCTTCTGACTTCGAATCTTACCTAGATTTCTGTTTTCATACTTACATTTCACCTATATATTCTTGTAAATATCACAGGTTCCCAATACCATTATTCATGCGGCAGAGAGATTCCTAACTCAAATCAAACATGTTATTAACCCTAAACATACACTCTTCCCTCAATCTAACTTTACAAAAGAGGAGGGACAGAGTTAGTCTTACAATACAGGAATGTAGGGGATCTTCCACCTTCTGAGAACATCAAAGGTCCATGCAGAAATGATCCCTGGAGAAGATGTAGGCAGCTATGAAGGACCTGAGAGAGGAAAAGTCATCTTTTATGGTAAACAACGTGATCAGGATGAATGGATGTGTCTGAATCAACCTCTATCTTCTAAATGTAGAGAAGATGCACCAAATCAGGCCTGTGTGGAGAGCTCTTCCCAGGTGCCAATGGTTGATATACCATTCTAACTTGTGAAAGTGTGACAGAAAGTAGGGACAGACTCCATCTCATGGGACCCTTAGAAGTAACTGTTAGGAAAAAGAGGTTGCCAAGGCAGTGACCTCATTCAGTTCCTGAAGGAAGTAACCTCACTTCACTTCCTTGGTGATGGAACTCTCTGAACATGGGATCCAGGAAGAGAGGCACCCAGAGCCAGTTGCAGTCCCAGTCCCTGTGGTCTCACTTGTTTCAATTTACCAAGGACAGAGTCAGTCTTTCTTAGTACCAACATATGTGAGGATGGCCAAATGCCAGGAAAGCTCTGAAGAAAGGCCTTTCCTGAGAAAGCAGGTATTGGTTCACCGCTGGCTCGTGACAACTGCACAGAGCTGGCCAAGGAGACCAGATTTGAGATACAACAGGCCATTTTTGGCGAATATAGTATGGCCCACCATTCAGAGGACACTCCACAAAGGAGGTGCCTTTGTGGGTGTAGGTGTGTGTATGGTTTTTTTCTCATGTTCTGAGAAGATGTAAGAAAGGCTGTTTGTTTGAATTGGCGTGGACTGTTTCTAGTAAGTCCTTTTACAAGGCGAGTGCTTCTATGTCTGTGTATCCCACTCTGTCCGTGGTTGTAGACATTAGAAAAGAAAATGCATCAATGGATGTGTCCTGTCTAGGAGAAAGCTTCGCAACATTCATCCTGCCCGATTTATTAATGGACTGCGGCTTTCCTTATTGAAGGGCAAAACCTGCTATCTTCCAAAGTTTCTGTTTACATCCTGAATTCTGGACACTCTCCAGAATTGCCTCATTGTTTTGTGACCAAGATATGTACTACCTCAAAGCTATGTGATATGGCTATGTACTGGATAGCTGAAGGGAAAGGGGAGCATCTAGGAAAACTCAGATATCAGTGTGACCAGGAAAGTCTCAGTGGAGAAACCCTGCTTTGTGCGTTTTGTTTACCTATTGTTCTGTTGCCCTGAATTTCAGGAAGGTTTTTGCCTCAGACCACTCCTTTGTGAATATCAATTCAATCCATTATTTAAAGTGGAACCAGCTATACTCTTTATTCACAGTATGGTCTATTCATGCATTATCTGTATATTCATAGACACAGGGTACAGCTTTTTGTACAACCAATACTTATGTATATGTCTTCAAAATATTACTCACAGAAATGGTGAAAGAAATACTGATGTCACCTAATCTACATATACATTTTATCACAGTAATATTCTGGACACAAAATGCAAAGTTCACACTTATTATTGTACTAAAGCCTAAATGGAAAGTGAACATGGATTACTTCCATGTTCAGGTTGCCTAATGCTCTCAAATATCAATCCTATTGGTGACTACATATTTGTTTCTTCCTAAGATTATATATTCAAAATCAACCCTGTTGAAAATATCTAATCATATCACTCACTTTATACTTTGCCTGATTTTGTAATATCTCTTTTTTTAATGTTAGGATGAGCCAATTTAGTACTTTTTAAAATTTTTATTTTTTTCATCTTTCATAAATTTGATTCAAGTGAGTTATGCATTTCCATTTTTACCCCAAATACAGATTGCAGAATCACATCAGTTACACATTCACAATGTTTACATAATGCCATATTAGTGACATTTGTATTCTGCTGACTTTCCTATCCCCTACTATCCCCCCTCCCCTCTCCTTTCATTTTCCCTCTCTACCTCATCTGTTATTGTTCCGTTCTCTCCCTCCCCCCCCCTTTCCCCTCACAACCTTGTATATGTGATTTCGTATAATGATGAGGGTTTCCTTACGTTTCCATGCAATTTCCCTTCTCTCTCCCTTTCCCTCCCATCACTTGTCTCAGTTTAATGTTAATATTTTCCTCATGCTCTTTTCCTCTGTTCAGTTCTTAGTTGCTCTCCTTAAATCAAAGAAGACATTTGGCATTTGTTTTTTAAGGATTGGCTAGCTTCACTTAGCATTATCTGCTCTAATGCCATCCATTTCCCTGCAAATTCCATGATTTTGTCATTTTTTAGTGCTGCATAATACTCCATTGTGTATAGATGCCACATTTTTTTATCCATTCATCTATTGAAGGGCATCTAGGTTGGTTCCACAGTCTGGCTATTGTGAATTGTGCTGCTATGATCATTGATGTGGCAGTATCCCTATAGCATTCTCTTTTATGGTCCTCAGGGAATAGTCCAAGGAGGGCGATAGCTGGGTCAAATGGTGGTTCCATTCCCAGCTTTTCCAGGAATCTCCATACTGCTTTCCATAATGGCCTCACCATTTTGCAGTCCCACCAGCAATGTACAAGTGTACCCTTTTCCCCACATCCTTGCCACCACTTATTATTGTTTGACATCCTAATGGCTGCCAATCTTACTGGAGTGAGATGGTATCTTAGGGTGGTTTTGATTTGCATTTCTCTGACTGCTAGAGAAGGTGAGAATTTTTTCATGTACTTATTAATTGATTGTATGTCTTCTTCTGAGAAGTGTCTGTTCAGGTCCTTGGCCCACTTGTTGATTTTGTAATATCTCTATTGATATCTGCTTTCCTACATATTTTCCCCTGTTCATCATTGTGACTGACCCTTCAAGTGTGCTGATATTTACTTTCACACTTTAACCCAAACCCTATTGCTAAAGAACTTTTGTTCCAAATCCTATACTCACTCTTTGTTAACCTACCGAATATCTATCTAATCCTACCGACTATCCCTTTTTGACTGGATGTTCTCTTCGAATTTTAATCATCCAAGGTACAAGGTCCTATGCCATTGCATATCGATTTATCTGAGATATCTGTGCACAACATAAATCAAAGCTGAGTATCCCAATGAAGGGCCCATTGCCTCTCTGGGCTTCAAAATTACCTAGACCTCCTTTTTTCATTTATATATTTCACCTCTATGTTTTTAAAAATATCCCAGGTTCCCAGTACCATTATACATCCAGCAGAATGATTTCTAACCCAAATCAAACATTTTATTAACCCTAACAATACACTGTTCCCTCAATGTAAATTTAATGAAGAGCAGGGACAGAGTTGGTCTTACAATACAGGAATGTAGGGGATCTTTCACCTCTTTAGAACCACAAGTTCAATGCAGAAATGATCCCTGGAGAATATGTAGTCAGCTATGGAGGACCTGAGAAAGCAAAAGTAATCTTCCATGGCAAAATACCTGGTCAGGATGACGGGATGTGTCTGAATCAGAACCTCTCTTCTCAATGTAGAGGAGATGGACCAAACCAGGCCTGTGTGGAGAGCTATTACCGGGTTCCTATGGTTGATATACCATTCTAACTTGTGAATGTTTCACAGGAAGTAGGGGAAGCCTCCATTTAATGAGACACTTGGAAGCAACTGTTAGGATAAAGTGGTTGCCAAGGCAGTGACCTAATTCAGTTCCTGAAGGAAGTGACCTCACCTTACTCCCTTGGTGATGGAACTCTCTGAACTTGGGATCCTGGAAGCCAGGCACACAGAGCCAGTCCCAGTACCAGTCCCAGTGGGTTCACTTGTTTGTAATTACCAAGGACAGAGTCAGTCTTTCTTTGTACCTACTGATGTTAGAATGGCCAAAAGCCAGGACAGCTCTGAAGAGGGGCCTTTCCTGAAAAAGCAGGTAGTGGCCCACTGCTGGCTCCTGACAACTTCATAGAGTTGGCCAAGGAGACCATATTTGAGACAGGACAGGACATTTCGGGGGAACATTGTGTGGTCCACCAGTCAGAGGACACTCCATAGAGTCACAGACCTACTTAGGGTAAGGAGGTGCCTTTGTGGGTGTGGTTGTGAGTTTGTGATTTTGTCTCATGTTGTGAGAATAGGAAGGAAAGGTGGTTTGTATGGTTTGGAGTGAACTGTTTCTCGTAAGTCGTTTGAAAAGGCGAGTGATTCTATGTCTGTGTATCCCATGGTGTCCGTGGTTGTAGACATTAGAAAAGAGAGTGCATCAATGGATGTGTCCGGTCTAGTAGAAAGCTTCCCATTTCATCCTGCCCAATTTATGAATGGATTGCGGCTTTACTTAAAGATGGGCATAACCTACTACATTCCTAATTTCCAGGTTTCTTCATGAATTCTGTTCACTCTCCAGGATAGGCTCATGGTTTTGTGTCTAACATATGTACCACCTCCAAGCTCTGTGACATGGTCATGTACTGGATAGCTGAAGGGAATGGCGAGCATCTCAAAAAACTCAGATATCAGTGTGACCAGGAAATTCTCAGTGGAAAAACCCTGCTTTGGGCATTTTGCTTATATATTGTTCTGTTGAACTGAATGTCAGGAAGTTCTTGCTCTGGCCACCCCTTTGTGAAGCCTGAAGTAAACAGTTTTCAAATGGAAATGAATGGGCATCACCTGTGGCTCTTTGCTTAATTGCTTTGGAAAGGGATGTGTCTGAATTAGCATCTTGGCCCTGTGTGAGTTTGTGGCTTAGATTCTCAGCACCAGATGGATCTAAAGAAAGATACCATGTGTGCATCTAAAACCAAAATGGCAAATATTGTCATTGTGGATAAAGTCTCGCTTTCCTCTGTGAGGTTCCTGACCTCTATCAAGTGAGAATAGGGATCCTTTGTGTCAATTGAGTTCTTCAAAGCCCTGCAGAGGTGCTTGGGTTTTCTCATGACTCTAATTCACATAAACAATCTATACTAACTCAGTAGGCCTCAAATTGAAGAAGCGCTGCAGTATTAACGGCATGCCTATTTGATCACTCCTGGTTCACAGGAAGTATGTCCAGGCCACCCTGACTTTAGGCAAATGAGGGGCAAGGGAGCTTATTTTGGACACTGTCTTGGATAGCGCCCCTCATGGAAACCTCCAGCCAGAGGTTATGATGAGTATCTATATGGAAACAGATGAGGGCCATGTGGGAGTGTTTTGGTTTTAATTGTGGTCATTGTGTGGCAGTTAAAGGAGATGCCTGGGTCCACATGGCCTTGAACTCTGGTGTGATTACACTTAGAGAGTGCATTCTGGATCTGATCTCAGAGAACTTGTGCCATGTATTGTGTTGGGATTCTAGGAGGGCACGCATGAGAGTCTCCCTTGGAAACAGATCTAGGCCCAGGGTGGCTTTCCACAGAGCACTGGGAATCTCAGCCAGGATATCACATGATTTTTTTTTTTCTGAAAGACTTGGCAGGCACGGGTGACAGTCAAAACACACATGGACCTCACATTGTAGACCTCAATGGGTCTGATTTTATGTGACATTTTGGCCACTCCCTGGGAAGCCTTGTCTCTAACAGTTCTACAGAGCTTTCATTGAAATGAGGTTTCTCATCATTTAATGGTTCCTGTACGAATTGAAATCCACAGTGCCTCCAACTTCATCAGTGAAAAATGGCTAGATAAATACAATAAAATTATTGAAATTTCCATGACCAGGTGGCACTGTAGAAAATTTGGAAAACCGGTTGCTGATCATGAGTATACCAGACAGCACCTTGATTGACTAGGTTTCATCAAAATGGTGTAGAACAGAGATGCCAGTAAATTGGAGCCTGCTGAGTAGTGGGCCTAGAGCAGTGGAGGGGGGGGGTGTGTGATGAAACATCTGTGGTGGGGCCATGTTGATCTTCCATTGGCTCCAAAATGCCTTGTGACTGACATGGTACAACCACCAGACCCTTATATGTAACGGCATCTTGTTATATAGAGAGGTTTCAGGGAAATGTTGAGAATTATGTTGCTATGGTCAAGGGGAAAAGCTTTGTGGAATAGAAGCATTGTTGGTATATTCTCTTGCAGACCCTGACCCACCACACGTGACAGAACTCCCTCAAGCACTGTGTCCCAGGTGATCTTTTTTTACTTCATAAGCAAATACCAAACTCCCAGTGCAGCAGCAAGAAACACCAGAAAAAGTAGAGGATGACCAAATGGCTTCACAGTCCACACGCAGAGACACTTAGGCCCCAGTGGACACAGTTTACCTACATAGAGAGAATTCAGCACTGCTGCCTCATGTTCATTGGAAAATATGAAACCATGTCCTCCAGGTCGCATAGATGCACACCCAGCTTTGATGGTCTCAGTACAAAGAAAGCTCCTTACGAAAACATATATTTCAAGTGCCCAACCTCAGAGGCAGTTTCTCAAGAAGTCTTTAGGGCAGCAGAGCTCCATGTTTGTGGAGTGCTTACCCTGTCCCATACTTTTGGAAACTCCTCTACGACCTCCAAGGTTGTGAACTCATGAGAATATTCATTTCCAGATATGTATTCACAGAATTTTTAACTCTTCTCCTCTAATTGTGTCTTACTTGGGACGAGGGTAATGTCTAGGCATTGTTCTGAATGAGAGTGGGAAGATTTTTGTGCAGCATATATTTGAAATACTAAATCCCTGACACTAACCCATTCCCTACTAGACTCTGACTACTAATCCTAATATGATGGAGAAACATAACCCAAACAGAATAGAAATACAAGCTTTTCAGAGGAGGCATGGTGTATAGTTGGACATGCCTTTTGAAATATATAGGGTAGGAGTTAAAAATCTAGTCAATTTTTAATTGAAATAGTTCTACATGTGTTTTTAAATTTAACAAATATATGAATTACTGTCTTCCTTTCTCAGTAGCCTATTCAGCACATGTGTTTTAATATGCACATATAGAATCCTACCTGGTGTCACACGTACATTCTCATGAGGTGGCTGACATGGCACATACAAATTGTGAGAAGTGATCACTCCTCCTAAACAATGTTGGAACTGAAAATTCAAACCATGGGTGAGCTTCCTATTTGAACAAACTTATATAAAAATCCATATTCATTAAAATGAATATTTTTGGATATGATGATGATATATATTTCATGATTAATTTCAATTGGCATATATATTGCTATTTTTAATATATATATATATATATATATATATATATATATATATATATATATATATATATATATATATCATGTGTCTTATTATGCACTCCCTAAATTCATTCATATTGATGTATTTGGATTTTTAATCAACTTTTCACAAGATTATTCTCAGTAATATTCATCCACCTGAAATACATATTTGTTTCCTAGTACTGAAAACTAACTTCTTTGAATGGTGCAAACATATCCTAACATTTCTACAGTAACTGACCCTGTTTAACATCAATTCAAGTAGATTACTATGGGACATGATGTGTATTTTGATGTTCAATTTTATTCAACACTTCTACATTACTATTTATTCACTTTATGCACATCATAGGATATATATTTCATCCACAAGTTAGCAAATTTATACGCATTTGTCTGACTTTCATTCACTTCGTGCTTCAGAACACATGTATTCATCCATGTTTCTTGACTGATCTTTTCATGAGACTTCTTTCCAAACACATTATTTTCGATTTCCATAATCACTTTTGAAACACTTCAAAATTTACCTTGAGCTTGGGGAGGGAATCTGAGCCCCGACTTTCTTAGTCATCCTCCAGAGTCAGAATGGCTGGCTGGTGTGGCTGTCGCTTTTTAGGGCAATTTTGGCCCAGTGTCCTTTTTTCTTTAGAGTAGGCACATTGATCTGAGGCCAGGGTGGCCTCTGGCATGGGCCAATGTTATCCCTTCTTGTCTACCTGTTTCTTAATTTCTGGCCTATTTGTTTTTGTGACCAGGACCTTAGTCAACGCCTTAGTCTGCCTTTTGTTTCTTTTATCCTCCCCTTGCTCCCTTCTCTTCCTCAGTTTCTCTCTTATAGTATATGTTCTTGGCTTCTCTGAATAAATCTCTGAAAATCATATCTTGTAATCAATCTAGCTTTGTAACTTTGTTTTAATATCCAAGCCAGTTTGCCCAATAAAGGCCATCGTGACAGATGCCTTTGATTCTCTGCCTGAGGATCAAAAGGAGTATATCTCCAATATGCCTCCATAATTCTCTCTAGAAACATAGTGGGAGAATCATCAGGCCCTTGAATAATCTCTCTTACCTTGGCCAAATTACTTTGTCGCTAGCGGCTGCTTGGAGACACACTATTAGAGCCCGGTGATAAGGGGACAGATGCTCGCTACCTTCAAAGATTTTGGGGTCTCAGTTGGGTGGGTTCAAGGGAAAGCCGCCTTTGATTATCTTGGGAAGTTGTGTCGGACGCAGATCTTGTTTGAGGGATTTTTTTTCTAGCTTCCTGGAGGATTCACTGTTGTTCCTCTGTCATGAAGAGAATCCCTAGGAGTTTTTGGCAGTCATCCGAAGTAGGCTGGTGTGAAAACATCAATGACTCAACCAGACCTGAGAGCCTGGTGGGGTCCTCAGAAAAAGGGGGATTATAATTTTTTTAAGTTATATAGGTCTGACGAGGAGAAAGGCTAATACTGGTAGGCTTGCATTTTTTCCCCGTGGCCATCGTCAATCATTGGCCCATAGGGATGGAGGGGGAGCATCCCAAGAGTTCCAGGGTTTTCAATCATTCACCGCCAGCGAGTTCCTTTAGATGGTACAGCTTCCTCCAAGGGAAGAGGTGCTGTGTGTGCCGCAAAGGAATTATCTGGAGGGCGCTGGGCCGGCATAGCTTCCTCCAATGGAGGAGAGGCTGAGTCAGCAGCAGGGGAATCACTTAGAGGGTGTTGGATTTTGGGGGACAAGGGCAGGGGATAAGGAGGGGAAGGAGACTCCAGTAGAGTGAAATCTGGTGACTCGGGGAGAACAGAGGGTGTAGGATGAGGAGGATCAGAGGATTTGAGAGTTCCTGGGGGAAGGAGTCAGAGTGGGGGCAGTGACAAGGAAAGGCTTCACCCATGGAGGAGGAGATATGCAGAGTTCCCGCCGAGTTAAGATATATGGCTGTTGATCCAGATGGCTATGTAGCACCGGCTGAAAGACAATATCTCTGACTTTTTTAAATTAGTGGGAAGTAGAAAGATCCTTCTAGGGGTAATCCAAATCCAAAGGTGGGCCATTCTGAAGCACAGAGAGTCTACCACATCCGGCGCTTTACTGAAAAACAAAGATTCTGAGCCCTTAAGTGGACTTTGGTCCAGTGATCAAGTATCAGGGACAGAGGCATTGAAGTGCTCTGTCCCATAATGAAAGACACACAAACAGTTAAAGCAATGAAACATGACACAGACAAGACAAGGCAATGAAGACAGGCAATGGACGTCCAACACTGAGACCAGGACTGAGGAGCCGGCAAAACCCGATTGACTGGCAATACCAAATCCGAAAAAAAATATCAATGAGTCCAGGAGACTATCTCGTCCCCATAAATTTACAGGAAGATGATCCAATACATATGGCTGTAGAGTTCCTTCACATCCTTCAGGATCCTTCCAATCTAATACCATTGCACTTCTATGGGGATTATACACTACTCCTAGGCCTCGAAGCGTTTGAGTGGCTTGTTGTAATGGCCAATGTTTTGGCCATTCTTGACGAGAGATGATGCTAAGGTCTGCGTCTGTATCCAGTAGCCCATTAAATTCATGCCCTTGAATATTTAGTTTTAGCATGGGGCCAGAATCTAAATTTAAAGAAAGCATAGCCCAATCTACACCTGTGGAGCCTAATCACTTGGAACCTCTTTCTACAGTACGACTGGAAAATTTTTCACGTAGGCTGTGTATTATTAGTAACTGTGCTATTCTATCTCCTGGTGAAATTACTGATATACCCTTTGGAGAACTGGCTATAATTTTTATTTCACCTTCATAGTCGAGATCAATTACCCCAGGACTTATCATAAGTCCTTTTAGAGTAGAAGAGCTGCATCCCAATAATAAGCCTACTGTTCCTTTGGGAATAGGTCGTTTTACCCATGTGGAAATGAATTGAACTCCCATCTCTGCAGTTAGTACTGCTCTGGCAGAGGCACAGATGTCTAACCCTGCGCTCCCTCTGGTTTGTCTGATGAGGGATGTGATGGACAATGTGTCCTGGGCACTACCCTGATGGGGTTGCTGGGTTTCTCCAGTGCTGCGTATATTTGTGGTTTTGGGCCCCGGAGAATTGAGCCCCCTTGTCCATTTTTTGGCAATGGAGCTCCATGTTTTTGTCCACGATATTGTGGATAAACACCTGGTCCTTGTTCGTTTTTTGATAATGGTGTACCCTCTATGGTGGTTTGAGAACAGCATTCATTAGCCCAAAGTCTCCCTCTACGGCATCGTGGACAAATACCTGGTATTCTACTCCTTTGATACCTAGTTTTGTTAAACCCTCCTCCTATGGGACAATTCCTTTTAAAATGTCCTGTTTTTTCACAATTGTAGCATGTTCTTGGCCTGGCATCTAAAGCCTGTTTTACTGCAGCTGCCACAATTTGCCCTTGTTCATTAATGTCTCTGGCATCTAAAGCCTGTTTTACTGCAGCTTCCACGACTTGCTCTTGTTCTTTAATGTCTCTACATAATTTAATATGTGTGTTTAAATCTTCATGTTTCCATGGTCTAATGATATCTTTGCACCAACGATTCGCTTGCTCATAAGCCAGTTGTTTTAGTAATGGCATTGCTTGTTGTGTATTTCCAAAAACTCTGGTAGCTGTTTGAATAAGCCTATCTACAAATTCAGCATAAGGTTCATTAGCTCCTTGTATTACCTTAGATAACTGACCTTGTAAACCTCCATTTCCTTGAAAAGTCTTCCATGCCTTAATTGCATCTATAGCAATCTGTGCATATACACCTGGATCATATGCACATTGCTGCTGCTGATCCTCATAAAGTCCCTTTCCTAACAATATATCTAGATTTCTCTGAGGATAACTAGCTGCTGCATTTTGCCTAGCCGTCTCCTTGCAAAATTCCTCATTGGCAATCTTCCATAACAGGTATTTCCTCCATTTAGCACAGCTTTACACATATTAGCCCAATCTGCTGGCTTCATGTTCATGTTGTTAATGGATTTGATAATGCTTACAGTGAAGGGTGCTTGAGGACCATAGGTTGTTACAGCCTCTATTAGCTGCTTCACTGTTTTGAAATTTAAAGCATGGTAATCTCACTGCCCTCCTGCCTCAAATACTGGGCATGTTAATATTTGAGATCTTGTCTCAGGATTCCAACTATCAACTGTGGGGGTTGGGGGCCTCCCAGCATATGGAGGTGGCCTTGTTAGTTGGACACTTACTTTCTCTGGTGATAGAAAGGTGTTAGTAGCAGTCTCCTGTAGAGGTTGTGCTGTTGGTTGGACACTTACACCCTCTGGTGATAGAAAGGTGTTAGTAGTAGTCTCCTGTTGTAACTTTCCCCCTGATGGCTTTTTCTGTTTTACACTTTCTTCCTCTGTCTGACTGGCTTGAAAGGCCTTCTCTTTTACTTGATTTTTTTCCTCTGTCTGACTAGTTCGAGAGACCTTTTCTTTTACTTGAATTTTTTCCTCTATCTGACTAACTTGAGAGACCTTCTGTTTTACTTGAATCAATATGTCTTCTCCTTCCTCTACCATTGTCTGAACTGAAGGCTTTCCACTAAGCAAACAAGGTACAAACGTCCACAATAGCAATGTGCCAACTGGCAGAGTCCCTGGGCTTTTCTTTCCTATTCTTTTTAAATCTTCACCATGATGGTTCCATTGTGATATATTTAACAACTCCTCCTGAAAAAGCCATGGGCTACATTTTTGTATTGTATCAACGTATGCCCTGACTTTTCTTGATTTTACTGAGATGCCTCCTTCCTCTAACAATTTACTGAACACTCTTTCAGTTTTTTTTTTTTTTTTTTACTAATTTCTGATCCCGTATTTCTACTATAATACAACCCAACAAGATGACACCAAACAAAACAGCTCCTCAGGAAAAGCCGTCAGAGCCCAACTGCCACCACAGGCTTCCCACAAGCCTCTCCCTCAAACACAAGTCACCTCCTCTTGAGGCCGATTGGCTGGGTCACGTGGGCGAAGCCAAAAAGTCCCCCAATGAGCAGTTCCATGGTCTGAAAGGGCAGGGAACCAGCCCAATGTGCATCACCACAGAGGAGCCAATCAGCTGGGGCCGCTGTGAGCCAATCATCCGCTGGCAGTCTGAAAGGTCGGGGAAACCGCTCATTGAGCATCTCAATGAGCATCACCACAGAGAAGCAAATCAGCTAGATGATGCTGGGGCCGCTGTGAGCCAATCATCAGCCGGCAGATGGAAGTTTGCTGGCAGCTGCAAGTTTGCTGGGGCTCCTTTGGCTGTGGCTCTCAACAGATTATTCTCAGAAATATTCAACCACCTGACATACATATTTGTTTCCTAGTACTGAAAACTAACTTCAGTGAATGGTCCTTATATATCCTAATATTTCTATAGTAACTGACCAAGTTTAACATCAATGCAGTTAGATTCCTATGGGACATGATATGTATTTTTAAGTTCATTTTTATTCCACACTGGTACATTACTATTTCTTCAGTTTATGGACATCATAGGATATATCCTTTCATCCACAAATTCACAAATTTATAGGCATGTGGTTCACTTTCAATCACTTCCTCTTTCAGAAAACATGTATTCCTCTATGATTCTTTAGTGGTCTTTTCACTAGACTTCTTTCTAAAAACACTATTTTCGATTCTATACTCATTTTTGAAGCAAAACTCACACACTCTTCATGATAAACCGTAACCCTAATATTACCATTAGATGTATAACTGGTTGGAATGAATGTATATATATCAATATAAGATTTACTATATATTTTCAAATATAATTTCAATGCATTATTTAAAGTTGGAACCAGTTATATAATTTATTCACAATATGGTCTATTCATGCATCATCTCTTATTCATCAACACAGGGTACGCCTATTTTATCCGCAATACTAATTTATAAGTTTTCAAAATATTGCTCCTCATATTGGTGGAAGAAATACTCATGTCATCTGATCTACATATATATTTTACCACAGTAATATTCTTGACACAAAATGCAAAGGTCACACTTATGATTGTACTAAAGCCTAAATTTAAAGTGAGCATGGATTACTAAAAACCTCCATGTCTAGGTTCCCTAATGCGCTCAAATGTCAATCCTATTGGTGACTAAATAATTGTTTCTTCCTAAGATTATATATTCAACCTCAACCCTGTTGAAAATATCTAATCCTATCACTCACTTTATACGTTGCCTGATTTCCTAATGTCTCTATTGATACATATTTACTCTCTTTCCTACATATTTTCCCCAGTTCATCATTGGGACTGACTCTTCACATGTGCTGACATTTACATTCACTCTCTAACTGAAACCCTATTGCTAAAGAACTTTTGGTCCAACTCCTGGACTCACTCTTCTTCCTAATCCTACAGACAATCTTCCTAATCCTATGGACTATCCCTTTTGGACTGGATGATCTCTTCTAAATTCAGTCATCTGAGGTACGGCAACCTATGCCATTGTAAATGAATTTATCTGAGACCTCGGTGCAGAACATAATTCAAGCTTAGTATGCCAATCAATCGCCAAATGCCCTTCTGGGCTTCAAATCTTACCTAGATTTCTTTTTTCGTACTTATATTTCACGTCTCTATTCTTATAAGTATCAGAGGTTCCCAAACCATTATTCATCCAGCAGAATGATTCCTAACCAAAATCGAACATGCTATTAACCCTAACCATACAATGTTCCGTCAATCTAACTTTACAGAAGAGGAGGGACCGAGTTGGTCTTAAAATACAGGAAGGTAGGGGATCTTCCACCTGCTGAGAACCTCAAAAGTCCATGCAGAAATGATCGATGGAGAAGATTTAGGCAGCTATTTAGGACCTGAGAGAGGAAAAGTCATCTTCCATGGCAAACAACCTAGTCAGGATGAAGGGATGTTTCTGAATCAGCCTCTCTCTTCTTAATGTAGAGAAGTCGGATCAAACCAGGCCTTTGTGGAGAGCTGTTCCCAGGTGCCTATGGTTTCTATACCATTCTAATTTGTGAATGTGTCACAAGAAGTAGGGGCCGCCTCCATCTTATGAGAACCTAGGAAGCAACTGTTAGGACATATTGGTGGCCAAGTCAGTGACCTCATTCAGTTCCTGAAGGAAGTGACCTCACCTACTTCCTTGGTGATGGAATTCTCTGAATTTGGGATCCAGGAAGCCAGGCACCCAAAGCCATTACCCGTCCAAGTCCCAGTGGTCTCACTTGTTTGGATTTACCAAGGATAGAATCAGTCTTTCTAGGTACCTCTTCATGTGAAGGTGGCCAAATTCCAAGAAAGCTCTGAAGAGGGGCCTTTCCTGACAAGACTGGAATTGGCTCACCACTGCCTCCTGACAACTTCACAGAGTTGGTGAATGACACCAGATCTGAGACAGGAAAGGCCATTTCAGAGGAACATCGTATGGCCTACCAGTCAGAGGACACTCAGAAGGGTCACAGACCTACTTGGGGGAAGGAGGTGCCTGGGTGTGTGGATGTCAGTTTGTGGTTTTGTCTCATGTTCTGAGAATAGGTAGAAAAAACGTGATTTATTTCTTTTGGAATGGACTGTTTCTAATAAGTCATTTGACATGGTGAGTGTTTCTATTTCTGTGTATGCCACTGTGTCCGTGGTTGTAGACATTAGAAAAGAGAATGCATCAATGAATATGTCCTGTGTAGTAGAATGCCTCCCAGCAATCAACCTGTCCAATTTATGAAAGGACTGCGGCTTGCCTTACCAATGGGAAACACCTACAACCTTCCTAAGTTCCTGTTTTCTTCCAGAATTCTGGCCACTAGCCAGAATATGCTCATTGTTTTTTATCCATGATATGTACCACCTCCAATCACTGTGACATGACCATGTACTGAATAGCTGAAGGAATTGGCATGGCGAGCATCTCAAAAAACTCAGATATCAGTGTGGCTAGGAAACTCTCAGTGGAGATACCCTGCTTTGGGCCTTTTGCTTACATTTTGTTCTGTTGCCCTGAATGTCAGGAAGGTATTTGCCTCTGGCCACCCCTTTGTGAAGACTGAAAAAAACAGTTATCAAATGGAAATGAATGAGGATCACCTGTGGCTCTTGGCATAATTGCTTTGGAAAGGGAGGTGTCTGAATCAACCACTTGGCCCTGTGTGAGGCTCCAGCTTAGATTCTCAGCACCTGATGGATCTAAAGAAAGATCCCATGTGTGCATCCAAAACCAAAATGGCAAAAAGATCAGTCATTGTGGATGAAGTCTCTAGCCTTCTTCTGTGATGTTCCTGAGTCCATCAAGTGAGAATAGGGATCCTTTGGGTCAAATGAGTTCTTCAAAGCCCTGCAGAAGTGCTTGGGTTTTCTCATGACTCCAAACCACATAAAGAATCTATACCTGACATTCAGCAGGCCTCAAAATGGAGAAGCAGAGCAGTATTAACGGCAGGTCTATTTAATCACTCCTGGTTCACAGGAATGGTGTCCAGGCCACCCTGACTTTAGGCAAATGAGGGCCAAAGGTGCTCATTTTGGTCACTGTCTTGGGCTGCGCCCCTCATGGAAAAATTCAGCCAGAGGTTATGATGAGTGTCTATATGGAGAACATGAGGGCCTTGTGGGAGTGTTTAGGTTTTAATTTTGGTCATTTGTGTGGCGGTTGGAAGAAATGAATGGGTCCAACTGGTCTTGAACTCTGGTGTGAGTTCAAGGGGACTTAGAGACTGAGTTCTGGAACTGAACTCAGAGAAGTATTGCCATGAATTGTGTTGGGATTTTCGCAGGCCACACATGAGAGTCGCCCTTATAAACTGAGATCTAGGTCCAGGGTGGCTTTCCACAGAGCACTGAGAATCACAGCCTGGATATCACATGATTTTTTTCTAAAACACATGGCAGGCATACTTGAGCGTCAAAACACACATGGACCTCACATTGTAGACCTCAATAGTCCTGGATTTCGGTGACCTTTTGGCCACTCCATGGGAAGACTTGCCTGTGAGAGTTTTCCAGAGGTTTCATTGAAATGAGCTTTCTCACCATTTAATGTTTCCTGAAAAAATTGAAACCCACAGTGCCTCCAACCTTATGCTTGAATAATGGCTAGATAAATACCATGAAATTCTTAAAATTCCCTTGACCAGGTTGCACAGGAGAACCTTTGGATATACTGTTGCTGACGATGAGTGTATCAGACAGTTCCTTGATTGACTGGGTTTCATGAAAATGGTGTAGAACAGAGATGCCAGTAAGTTCAAGCCTGCTGATTAGTGGGCCTACAGCAGAGATGTGCAGTTTTGTGATAAAACTTCTGTCGTGGGGCCTTGTGGATCTGCCTTTGACTTCCAAATGGCTTGTGGCTGACATGGTGCATCCAGCAGACCCTTATATGTAAAGGCATCTTTTTATAAGTAGAGGTTTAAGGGAAATCTTAACAATCAGGTTATTATGGTCAAGGGGGCAAACTGTGTGGGATAGAAACCTGGTTGGTGCATTCTCCTGCTGACCCTGACCCACCACACATGACAGAACTCCCTCCAGCACTCTGTTCCAGTTGAGCTCCTTGTATTCCATGAAGCAAATATTAAATTCCCAGTGCAGCACCAAGAATCACGACGAAATGTGGAGGATGACCAAATGGATACACAGCCAACATGTGGATACACTTAGCCCCCCGTGGCCACAGTTTACCTACAAAGACAGAATTCAGCACTGCTGCCTCATGTTCATTGGAAAATAAGAAACCATATCCACAAGGTCACAGAGATGAAGACCCAGCTTTGATGGTCTCCCTAGAAAGGAAGCTAAAGCTCCTGACAACAACATATGTTTTAAGTGCCCAACCTCAGAGACAGTTTCTCAAGAAGTCTTTAGGCAGGCAGAGGTCCATGTTTGTGGAGTGTTTACCCTGTCCCTTACTTTTGGAAACTCCTCTACCACTTCCAAGGTTGTGAACTCCTGATTGTATTCCATTCCAGATATGTAGTCATGGATTTTCTAACTCTTCTCCTCTAATTGTGTGTTACTTGGGGCGTAGTCGATATCTAGGTGTTGTTCTTGATGAGAGTGGGAAGATTTTTGTGTACCACATATTTGCATACACATTGGATTCATTTTTCTATTTTCCATTCAATATACTGATTCCCTGACACTAACTCACACCCTACTAGACTCTGATTACTAATCCTAATATAATGGAGGAAAGTAACCGAAACATTATAGAAACACAAGCAGTTCAGAGGAGGCATGGTGTATAGTTGGACTTGTTACTTGCATGATAAATGGTAGGTGTTAAAAATATAGTCAATTGTTAATTGAAATAGTTCTCCATTCTTTTTAATGTTAACTTATTTCTGAATTTCTGTCTCCATTTCTCTGGAGCCTATTCAGCACATGTATTTTTATATGCACATATAGAATCCTACCTGGTATCACACGTACATTTTTGTGAGGTGGCTAACTTTGCAGATACAAATTGTGAGAAGAGATCACTCCTCCTAAATGCTTTTGGATCTTAAAATTCCACCTATGGGTGAGGTTCCTAGTGAGGTTCCATGTTCACTAAAATGAATACTTTTTAATCTGTGGATGATATATATTTCAAGATAAATTTTGATACCCATATATATTTATATATTGCTACTTTTTAATGTATCTGATATATATATATATATATATATATATATATATATATATATATATATATATATATATATATATATATATATTACACCCTCCTGATTTTTCAAAATATGAAATATATGTGTCTTATATACACTCCCTAAATTCATTCATGTCATGAATGTGGATTTATAATAAAATGTTCACAAGATTATGCTCAGATATATTCATCCACCTGAAATATATATTTGATTCCTCGTACTGAAAACTAACTTTAGTAAATGGTCCTTTCAAATCCTAATGTTTCTACAGTAACTGACCCAGTTTAACATCAATGCAAGTAGATTCCTATGGGACATGATATGTATTTTGACATTCATTTTCATTCAACACTGGTACATTACTATTTTTTTCAGTTTTTGCACATCATAGGATATATATTTCATCCACAAGTTAGGAAATTTATACGTTTTTTTATACTTACAATTACTTCCTGCTTCAGAACACATATATTCCTCTATGTTTCTTGATTCGTCTTTTCATGAGACTTCTTTCCAAACACATAATTTTCCATTTCCATAATCACTTTTGAAGCTAAACTCACACACCTTTCATGATAAAACATAACCCTAATATTACCATTAGATGCATAACTCGTTGGAATGAATGATTGTATATCAATATAAGATTTCTTATATATTTTCAGATATCAATTCAATCCATGATTTAAAGTGGAAACAGTTATATTATTTATTCACAGTATTGTCAATTCATGCATTACTTCTATATTCATAGACACAGGGTACAACTCTGTGTACCCCCAACACTAATTTATACGTCTTCAAAATATTGCTCCCAGAAATGTTAGAAAAAATACTCATGTCACCTGATCTACATATACATTTTATCACTGTAATATTCTGATCACAAAATGCAAAGGTCAAACTTATGATTGTAGCAAATCCTAAATGGAAAGTGATCCTGGATTACTAAAAACATCCATGTCCAGGTTGCCTAATGCTCTCAAATGTCAATCATATTGGTGACTACATATTTGTTTCTTCCTAAGATTATACATTGAAACTCAACCTTGTTGTTAATGTCTAATCCTATCATTCACTTTATACTTTGCCTGATTTCATAATGTGTGTATTGATATCTGATTTCCTACATATTTTCTCCAGTTCATCATTGTGACTGACTCTTCACATGTGCTGACATTTACATTCACTCTCTAACCGAAACCCTATTGCTAAGGAACTTTTGTTCCAAATCCTATACACAGTCTTCTTCCTAAACCTACCAACTATATTCCTAATCCTACCGACTATCCCTTTTTGAATGGATGTTCTCTTCTACATTTAATTATCCAAGTAAAGGTCGGATGAGGTCGAAAGAAGAGACCACCAAGAGACTATCTCATGCAACAGCGCAGTGTTTATTGGGGGTCCAGCATGCTGATGCTCAGAGCTCACTTGAATAGAGTAGAGAGCCCTTAGAACAGCTTAAGCAGAGCTTATACACTTTCCTTGGTGACGGCAGGGAGGGAAGTTTATTGATAGGTCAGGGTGAGTGGTCAGTTTGCATGCAACCCAGTGAGGGAGCACATTCTGCAGTTAGTCAGTTGGGGACAGCACATTCTGGGAACAAGATTAGCAAACATTTCTCAAGATTTCAACAGTGTTTTGTTAAGCATACAGGAAAAAAAGGAAGTGAAAAAGTGCCTATTTAATTTACCTTTCATTCCCCACTTCTTCTTCTGGCTACTTTTAATCATAAAAGTGATCATTGCGGGGTGTCACATTCTATGTTTGCTAGTGGGGTATTACCATAAGTTTAACTCATCCAATTTGAGCTTGGAAAAAAGAAATTACACGGTTGAGCAAACAGGGTTTTATAGTTAGCAATAATATGAGGATTATTATTGAACTGTCCAGGGTTGATAAATGCGTAGTTAACCAGGGGGACTGTGTGAACCAAGACTCAAACCACACTTTTTGGGCCTCTCTCTCTCATTGACACTCTTCAAGGCATCTTTTTAATTTACTCCTAGATTTTTTTACAACTCCAGTATGGTCGGCAAAAACACAACATTCTCCATCAATGCAGAACAAAGGCCCCCTTCTTTCATGAAGAGGAGGTTCAACCCTCGCCTTTTCTGTAAAATAACTTCAGAGAGAGAGGTTAAAGATTCCTGCAAAGCCAAGAGGGAGGATTCTAATATCTTTAAGTTTTGGTCTATTGCTGCTTCTAATTGTGTCATTTGTTGTATCCCATGGACCAAGGCAGTGGTTCTTGTGCTCACGCCTGCAGCAACTCCTATTCCTAATAGGATGGCTAAAGTGATGGATATATGTTCTCAGTGGAACCGGGTTTTATGCCCCCCTATTTGAACTTCAAATGAACCTGCATTATGATAAAGCACTCTGGGAAACATCTGCACCTTTACACATTTAATCACATCGTCTTGACAATTTCATGAAAACATAAACAATGTTTAAGTCTATAGAATTATACTGTTGTAGAGACGGACAAGGCACGGCACCTAAGATACTACCAAAAACAGGGAAACTTTCCATTTTATTAGCAACCGGATTCAGAGGGCATTACTTCTGTTATAATCAATTAATTCCCTGAAACTCACGTTTAGGTAGTTTCAGAATTTTGTACCCAACATATAAGGGAAGGGGCGCAGAAGTTCACAGCCTGCAGAAGTTCACAAAAAGCAGATTTTTTTCTGTTTTATTCCTCTCTTCTGGGCAAGTTAACTTTTCAAGGACACCTGGGTGAAGGAGAGCTTTTTTTTCCCTTTATTTTTCCCCCTTCCAGCTGTTACCATGGAGCCCAGTTGGTAACTTCTTTATCTTTGAAATGTAGCCATCTCTGTGAAGCCCCAGATCAATGCCAAAGGCCTTGTTCACATATTTTGTGAAAAACTAGTAAGGGGGTGTCTAACTTAGGAGTGCTGATATTTTTAGCCAGTGACCAAGTACAACAGGGCAACATGAAAAGAGGAAGTTTATCTACTTTGAAGTCTTTCATGGGGACTCTTTTCCTGAAAGTCCTAAAGTCAGCCATGCTGAAGACTTCCGTAGAAGGTCAATTAATGTTTTTCTGTGGGCCTGGAACAGAGGGGGGAGATGGGGAAGGCGTGGCTGTGAGCAGCTCCGTGGATCTGAGAATGAGGTAGCAGAGATGTGAAAGAATACTGGCAAAGGTGTTTGTGATTTTCCTAGCAACAAAAATGTGAGCAGTAGAACAGGTAGAACAGAGGAGAAGATAGGAGTTATTATCCCTAAAAGCCTGTGAGGGACTTTAAATTCTTAGTAACCTGTTTTCACTAATGACAAAGAAACTTTAAACGTCATTTTCACTACATCTTGGATAGGGGTCTGAGGGTTCTCCTCAGCTGGTTTGAGCTTTGGGTTAGCTGGTAAGAGGAACTGGTGGGACCCGGTGTGGGCACTGACTGGAGAAGAGAGGAGTGATTCGGTGGAGGGTTACCTCAGTACCTGCTACCTCAGAAAGGGGGAAATGGTCTGAGATCCGGCGGAGGTTTGGGTTTTTGATCTAGTAATTGGAGGGGAGAAATCATGTTGCTGAGGTGAGAGTGACAGCAGAGAGTCTGGAGCAGAAGGCTGAGTGTGAGGACCTATTGGAGAAGCATAGTTCAGGATGTGAGCGAAGGAGGGAAAAGGCCTCCACATAGGGAAATCTCCTTTCATCCTTTTGAGGACATTCAGAAGTTAAAAAGGTCATGCAGAATTTGAGGATCTAGAGACCCCTCTAGGGGCCAACAGTTTGGGTGATCTAATTGGTAATAGGGCCAATGCTGTGTACAGAATTTGATGAGGAGTTTGGGTTCCATCATGCACTGCCTGTATGATCACATCCCTAGACTTACAGAAAAAGTCGGCATTCCCCCCACACAACCGTGACTGTTTGTGGCTTTGGTAGTCCACCGGGCAAACATAGTAATCTAGGCTAGCCAACCTGCATCTGGCTCGCGTGTCCCTACATCCATAATGATTGTTTCCATTATCAATGGTGCAGAATGGATTTAATGGAAATTTAGTGGGATCCTCTTCATCAGGTATATCCCAATAGGAAAGACCTATAGCCAGCTGACAAATGTCTGGGTGGATAGATGTCCACCAAGTCCCTAAGTGGGCTGCATGCGAGAGAGATCATACTTCTTTACCAGTAGGATTTCTGATCAGCCATCGCTGCTGAACGGGTTTAATAGGTTTAGGACTACTGGTGGTCAAGGGAAGAGTCTATAGCCTTAGACACAGGGTAAATACACAATTTGAAAGTTTTACCAATCTTTTCCAGTTTCCAGCCAGAGTCTGGACAGGGCACAGGCTTGAGATGAGAGGTATGGATCCAGGAAGTGATTCTGTCTTCCTTTACCGCTGTAGGTGTTATAAGTAGCACCTTGTATCGTCATTTCCAGTGGGGTTTCAGGGATGACACCTGATGTCGACTTATGTAGATGAAGTCTCTTACTTGATATTGATGTAGAGTCCATTCGTCCCCAGGTTGATAGGCATTGGCCATCTGTTTTCACAGGTATCCCTGAGTTCTTTCAAGAGCTTTAATTCAGTCAAGCAATGGGGTGTGGAAGGAATCGTTAGGTCTTAGAGTTGGGGTTAGGTCCCTTACTGAAGGAGGGGAACCATGGACAATTTCATAGGGGGTGAGGTTACACAAAGAAACAGAGGGAGTGTTTCTTCCATGAAATAGTGCATAAGGAAGGAGCATAGTACAATCTATTATGCAGGTTTCTAAGCTTAATTTCGTTATGGTCTCTTTAATGGTTCTATTCATTCTTTCTACCTGTCCTGAACTCGGTGGTCTATAAGCACAATGTAACTTTTAATTAATCCCCAGGGTCTTGCCTAACCCCTGACTTACTTGGGCTACAAACGCCAGTCCATTATCAGACCTTATTACTTTAGGCAGGCCGTATCTTGTAAAAATATCTTTCAGGATCTTCTTGACAACCATTTGCGCTGTTTCGTTTTTTTTCTTTTTTCCTGGAAAAGGCTTCAATCCATCCTCAAAATATATCTACAAAGACTAGGCGATATTTAATTTCAAACCTTGCTGGCTTAATTTTAGTAAAGTCCACTTCCCAGAATTGTCCTGGTCTGGTTCCTCGTAGGTGCTTTTTTGCAGGAAGCTTGGAAGGGTAAGCATTAACCATGACAGACCTGACAGGCTTTTGTTACCCATTCAGTTATTTCCTTTTGCTTTGAGTCGGTTAGTAAAAAACTCTGTTCTTCATCCTTCAGGAATGAATGCAATTTCTTTGAACCAAGGTGAGTGAGTTGATATACATTTTCTACTGACATATTTAGAGCCGTGACTATAGGAGTTTTTATTGAAGGATTTAGAAATTCCACTTGTGGGCCTTCAGGGTTAAAAGTTATTTTGGCCCGGAGCTTGGTGAGCAGATCTCTGCCCATCAATGGGGCCGGGCATTCTGGGATTGCTAAGAACGAGTGATGGATTTTTCCTTTCCCCTGGTCCATGGTCCTCTTAGTTGTCCAAACCCGATATTTTCTGCCATTAGCCCCTTGAATTAGAGACATTTTTATTTGATAGAGAGACCAATGGGGCCATAAGGGCAGAGTATATTGCCCTGTATCCACTTCAAAGTTTGCTAGGGTCCCCTCCACTTCAAAATTTACCCTGAGCTCTCGGAGGGGATCTGAGACCCAACATTCTTAGTCATCCTCCAGAGTCAGAATGGCTGGCTAGAGTGGCTGTCTCTTTCAATGGCACTCTTTGAAGCAGTGTCCTTTTTCTTTACAGTAGGCACATTAAATTGAGGCCAGGGGTGGCCTCTAGTCTGGGCCCCGGTATCCCTTCCTGTCTCCATGTTTCTTATTTCTGGCCTATTTGTTGTTGTGACCAGGACCTTAGTCAATGCCTTAGTCTGTCTTTTGTTTCTTTTATCCTTCCTTTGCTCCCTACTCTTCCTCACTTTCTCTCTTATAGTATACCTTCTCGGCTACTCTGACTAAATCTCTCAAAGTCATATCTTGTAATCCATCTAAGCATTGAAACTTTCTTTTAATATCCAGGGCAGCTTGCCCATAAAGGCCATCTTGACAGATGACTTTTGATCCTCTGCCTGAGGATCGAAAGAGTATATCTCCTATATGCCTCCATAATTCTCTCTAAAAACATAGAGGGAGATTCATCAGGCCCTTGAATAATCTCTCTTAACTTGGCAAAATTTGTAAGTCGCCTAGCGGCCACTAAGATACCCACAATTAGAGCCCAGTGATAAGTGGACAGATGCTCCCTACCTTCAAAGGTATTGGGGTCCCAGTTTCGTCGATTCAAGGGAAAGCCGGGTTAAATATGTTGGGAAGTTTTGTCGGTCACACATCTGGTCAGAGGATATTTTTCTCTAGCATCCAGGAGGATTCTCTTTTGTTTCTCTGTCATGAAGAGACAACCCTAGGTGTTGTTGGCAGTCATCCCAAGTAGGCTGGTGTGAAAACATCAATGACTCAACCACACCTAGGAGCCGGTTTGGGTCCTCGGTAAAACGGGGATTTTTATTTTTCCAGTTATATTGGTCTGAAGAGGAGAAAGGTAAATACTGGTAGGCTTGCAATTTTCCCCCAAGGCCGTTGTCAATCATTGGCCCCTAGGGATGGAGGGGGAGCATCATTTGAGTTCCAGGTTTTTCAATCATTCACCGCTGGTGAGTACCTTTAGCCGGGCTAGCTTCCTCCAGAAGAGGAGGGGCTGTGTGTGCCGCGGGGAAATTATCTGAAGGGCGCTGGGCTGGCTTAGCTTTCTCCAATGGTGGAGAGGTTGAGTCAGCAGCAGGGGAATCACTTAGAGGGTGTTGGTCTTTGGGGGACGTGGGCAGGAGATAAGGAGGGGGACGAGAGTCCAGTAGAGTCAAATCTTGTGTCTCAGGGAGAACAGAGGTTGGAGGAGGAGGAGGAGCAGGGGGTTTGAGAGATCATGGGGGAAGCAGTAGGAGTGGGGGTAGGGGCAAGGAAATGCTTCACCCATGAAGGAGATTTGCAGAGGTCCTGCCAAGTTAAGATATATGGCTGTTGATCCAGATGGCTATGTGGCCCTGGCTGAAAGACAATATCGTCTGAATTTTTAAATTAGTGGGAAGTAGAAAGATCCTTCTAGGGGCCATCCGAATCCAAAGGTGGGACATTCTGAGGCACAGAGAGTCTGCCAGGTCCAGAATTTTACTGAAAAAGAAAGATTCTGAGCCCTTAAGGGTACTTTGGTTCAGTGATCGAGGGTCAGGGACAGAGGCATTGAAGTGCTCTGTCCCATAATGAAAGATACACAAACAGTAAAAGCAACGACACACGACACAGACAAGACAAGGAAATAAAGACAGACAATGGAACTTCCAACACTGAGACCAGGACTAAGTATCTGGCCCAACCCGATGGGCTGGCGATACTGAATCTGAAACAAAATATCACTGAATTGAGGAGACTATTGCTCCTCGATTTCCCGAATACTCTGGAGCATCCCCCAGGGATGTGGCCTGTGGCTCTGTGACACATATGTCAGCCATCGTCGGAGAGAGCTCACACTCTTCATTGACAGCCATTTTGCGAAGCCCTAACCTGAAACCTGAAACCAGAAAGAGGCACCATACATACCCCAAGAGGAGCCTGTTGGGGTCTCTCGTTCGCCGCTGCCGGATCTCAGTGGAACCTCCATATGTAAAGGTCAGGAGAGCATCGGGTGAAGAGCCCACCAAGAGACTGTCTCATGCAAAAGCAAAGGGTTTATTGGGGATTCAGCATGCTGTTGCTCAGAGCTCACTTGAATAGAGCAGAGAGCCCTGAGAACAGCTTAAGCAGAGCTTATATACTTTCCTTGGAGAGGGCAGAGAGGGAACTTTATTGTTTGGTCTGGGCGAGTGAGCAGTTTGCGTGCAACCGGGTGAATGAGTACATTCTGTAGGTTGGCAGTTGGGGACAGCACATTCTGGGAACAAGATTAGCAAACAGTTCTCAAGATTTCAATAGTGTTTTGTTAAGCATACAGGAAAACAGCAAGCGACATTTACCTATTTTACTAAATTTTCATTACCGAATATACTTTGCCAGATTTCCTAATGTCTCTATTGAAATCTGCTTTCCTACATATTTTCCCCAGTACATCATTGTGACTGACTCTTCACAAGTCCTGACATTTACATTCACTCTATACCCGAAACCCCATAGCTAAAGAACTTTTGGTGCAAATCCTATACTTACTCTCCGTTCTAAACTTACCAACTATCGTCCTAATCCTACCGACTATCCTTTTTTTAATTTTTTTTTCTTAAAGAAAGAGTTAGAGAGAGAGGGAGAGAGAGAGAGAATTTTTTAACATTTAGTTTTTTTAGTACTTGGCAGACACAACATCTTTGTTTGTACGTGGTGCTGAGGATCGAACTCGGGCCGCACGCATGCCAGGCGAGCACGCTAAAACTTGAACCACATCCCCAGCCCCCCGACTATCCATTTTTGACTGGAAGTTCTTTTTGACAATCAATCATTCAAAGTACAAGGTCCTATGCCTTTGTATATTGATTTATCTGAGACATCTGTGCAGAAAAAAAATCAAAGCTAAATATTGCAATCAAAGACCCAATGCCCTTCTGGGCTTCAAATATTACCTTTATTTCTGTTTTCGTACTTATATTTCACCTATATATTCTTGAAAATATCGAAGGTTCGCCATACCATTATTCATTCAGCAGAATGATTCCTAACCCCAATCGAAACTGTTATTAACCCTAACCATACACTCTTCCCTCAATCTAACTTTACAGAAGAGCAGGGACAGAGTTGATCTTACAATACAGGAATGTACGGTTTCTTCCAACTGCTGAGAAACTCAAAGGTCCAAGCAAAATGATCTCTGGAGAAGTTGTAGGCACATATGTAGGAACTGAGAGAGCAAAAGTCATCTTCCATTGAAAACAACCTGGTCAGGATGAAGGGATGTGTCTGAATCAGCCTCTCTCTTCTTAATATGGAGAAGAAGGACCAAACCAGGCCAGTGTGGAGAGCACTTCCCGGGTGCCTATGGTTGATATACCATTCGAACTTTTGAAAGTGTCACAGGATGTAGGGGCAGCCTCCATTTCATGGGACACTTCGAAGCAACTGTTAGAACAAAGTGGTTGCCAAGGCAGTGACCTCATTCAGATCTTGAAGGAAGTGACCTCACCTAACATCCTTTGTGATGGAACACTCTGAACTTGGGATCCAGGAAGCTAGGCACCCAAATCCTGTCTCAGTCCCAGTCCCAGTCCAAGTGGTCTCAATTGTTCGGATTTACCAAGGACAGAGTCAGTCTTTCTTGGTACCTACGGAGGTGAGGATGCCCAAATCCCAGGAAAGCTCTGAAGAGTGGCCTTTCCTGAGAAAGCAGTTAGTGGATCACCGCTGGCTCCTGAGAACTTCACAGTGTTGACCAAGGAGACCAGATCTGAGACAGGACAGGACATTTCGGGGTAACATAGTATGGCCCACCAATCAAAGGACACTATGGATACTCTCAGACTGACTTGGGGGAAGAAATTTTCTTTGTGGATGTGGCTGTTGGTTTGTGGTTTGGTCTCATGTTCTGAGAATAGGTAATAAAGGCGGTTTTTTGGTTTGAAGTGAATTGTTTCTAATAAGTCTTATGAAAAGGCGAGTGTTTCTAAGTCTGTGTATTCCACTGTGTCCGTGGTTCTAGACATCAGAAAAGAGAATGCATCAATGGATGACTCCTGTCTAGTAGAAATCTTCCCAACATTCATCCTGCCAATTTATGAATGGACTGCGGCTTGCCTTATGAATGGGCAACACCTACTATCTTCCTAAGTTTCTATTTTGTTCCTGAATTCACTCCACTCTCCAAAATAGGCTCATGGTTATGTGTCCAATATATATACCACCTCCAAGCTCTGTGACATGGCCATGTACTGGATAGCTAAAGGGAATGGCGAGCATCGCAGAAAACTCAGATATCAGTGTGACCAGGAAAGTCTCAGTGGAGAAATCCTGCTTTGGGCCATTTGCTTACCTATTGTTCTGTTGCCCTGAATTTCAGAAAGCTTTTTGCCTCAGACTACTCCTTTGTGAAGCCTGAAGAAAAGAGTCTTCAAATGCAAATGAATGGGCATCCCCTGTGGCTCTTTGCTTGATTGCTTTGGAAAGGGATGTGTCTGAATCAGCCTCATGACCCTGTGTGATGCTGTGGCTTAGATTCTTAGCACCTGATGGATCTAAAGAAAGATACCATGTGTGCATCCAAAACCAAAATGGCCAAATGAGGAGTCATTGTGGATTAAGTCTTTTGCTTTCCTCTGTTAGGTTCCTGAAATCCATCAAGTGAGAATAGGGATCTTTTGGGTCAAATGAGTTCTTCAAACCCTGCAGAGACTAGCCCAGAGGTGCTTGGCTTTTCTCATGACTCCAAATCACATAAAGAATCTATACCTGAAAGTAAGTAGGCCCCAAATTGGAGATGCAGAGCAGTATTAAGTGCAGGCCTATTTAATCACTCTTGGTTCTCAGGAAGGGTGTCCAGGCCACCCTAACTTTAGGCAAATGAGGGGCAAGGGAACTTATTTGGATACTGTCTTTGTCTGTGCCGCTCATGGAAATTTCCAGCCAGAGGTTATGATAAGTGTCTATATGGAGAATGTTGTGGGCCATGTGGGAGTGTTTTGGTTTTAATTCTGGTCATTTGTGTGGCGGTTGGAAGAGATGACTTAGTTCACCTGGGCTTGAACTCTGGTGTTATTAGAGACTGAATTCTGGAACTGTCCTCAGAGAAGTATTGCCATGAATTGTGTTGGAATTTTAGGAGGCAACACATAAGAGTCATCCTGAAAACTGAGATCCTGGCCAAGGTGGCTTCCACAGAGCACTGGGAATCTCAGCCAGGATTTCACGTGATTTTATTCTGAAAGTCTTGGCAGCCATAATTGAGAGTCAAAACACACATAGACCTCACATTTTAGACCTCAATGGGCCTGGATTCATGTGAAATATTGGCCACTCTTTGGGAAGCCTTGCCTGTGAGAGTTCTCCAGAAATTTCTTTGAAATGAGCTTCCTCACCATTTAATGTTTCCTAAATAATTTGAAACCCACAGTGCCTCCAACTTCATCTTTGAAAAATAGCTAAATACATACCATGAATTTTTTGAAATTTCAATGACCAGGTGGCAATGGAGAAACTTTCGATGACTTGTTGCTGGTCATGAGTTTACCAGACTGTGCTTGGATTTACTTGGTTTCATGAAAACAGTGTAGAAAAGAGATCCCTGTAAGTTGGAGACTGCTGAGTAGTGGGCCTAGAGCAGTGGTGTGCAGGTATGTGATAAAACATCTGTGGTGGTACCATGTGGATCTGCCCTTGGATTCCAAATGGCTTGAGACTGACATGGTGAAGTCAGCAGACCCTATTATATAAAAGCATCTTGTTATATGTAGAGGTTTCCGGGCAATGTTCAGAATCAGATTGCTATGGACAAGCGGGCAAGCTATGTGGGGTAGAAGCCTGGTTGGTGCATTTTCCTGCAGACCTTGACCCACCACATGTGACAGAACTCCCTCCATCACAGGTACCTGTTGAACTCCTTGTATTTCCTGAAGCAAATACCAAATTCACAGTGCAGCAGCAAGAAACACCTCAAAAAGTGGAAGATGATCAAATGGCTTCACAGTCCACATGGGAAGACACTTAGACTCCAGTGGCCACAGTTTACCTACAAAGAGAGAATTCAGCACTGCTTCCTCATGTTCATTGGAAAATAAAAAACCATATCTTCCAGATCACAGAGATCAGACCCAGCTTTGTTGGTCTCACTAGAAAGGATGCTAAAATTCCTGACAACAACATATATTTCAAGTGCCCAACCTCAGAGGCAGTTTCTCAAGAGTCTTTAGGCCCAATGAGCTCCATGTTTGTGGAGTGTTTACCCTGTCCCTCACTTTTGGAAACTCCTCTACCACATCCAAGATTGTGAACTCCTGAATATTTTCCATTTCCGATATGTATTCACAGATTTCCTAACTCTTCTTCTCTAATTGTGTTTATTTGGGGCAAAGGTAATGTAAAGGCAATGTTCTGGATGAGAGTGGGAATATTTTTGTGTAGCACATATTTGCATACACATTGGATTCATTTTCCTATTTTCCATTCGAATTACTGAATTCCTGACACTAACCCATACTCTAATAGACTCTGACTACTAATCCTAAAATGATGGACAAAAATAACCAAACAGAATGGAAATGAAAGCAGTTCAGAGAAGGCATGGTGTATACTTGGACTTTCCTTTTGAATGATAAAGGGTAGGTGTTATAAATCTAGTCAATTTTTAATTGAAATTGATCTCCATGTGTTTTTAAAGTTAACAAATATGTGAATTCCTGTCTCCCTTTCTCTGCAGCCTGTTCAGCACATGTATTTTTATATGCAAATATAGAAACATAACTGGTATCACACGTATATCCTTGTGAGTTTGGCTGTCTTGGGAGATACAAATTGTGGGAAGAGATCACTCCTCCTAAACGCTGTTGGAACTGAAACTTCAACCTATGGGTGAACTTCCTAGTTGAACAATATTATACATAAATCCATGTTCAGTGAAATGATTATTTTTGGATCTGTGGATGATATATGATTCATAGTGAATTTCGATTGGCATGCATATTGATACATTTTAGTGTCTGTGTGTGTGTGTGTGTGTGTGTGTGTGTGTGTGTATATATATATATATATATATATATATATATATATATATACATAAATGCACACACACATATCTATATCTATATCTATATCTATATATATATATATATATATATAGATATATATATATAAACTCTCAAGATTTTTCAAAATATGAAATATATGTTTCTTATTATACACTCCCTAAATTCATTCGTGTTCATATATGTAAATTTATAGTCAACATTTCACAAGATTATTCTCATAAAAATTCATCCACTTGAAATACGTATTCGTTTCCTAGTACTGAAAACTAACTTCAGTGAATAGTGCATACAAATCATAATATTTCTACAGTAACTGACCCAGTTTAGCATCAATGCAAGTAGATTCCTATGGGATATGATGTGTATTTTGACGTTCATTTTCATTCAAAACTGGTGCATTACTATTTTTTCAGTTTTTGCACATCATTGGATATATATTTCATCCACAAGTTAGGAAATTTATAGGCTTTTTTTATACTTACAATCAAATCCTGCTTCAGAACATATGAATTCCTCTATATTTCTTTTTTATTTATTTTTTTTTAGAGAGAGTGAGAGAGGAGAGAGAGAGAGAGAGAGAGAGAGAGGGAATTTTAATATTTATTTTTTAGTTATCGGCAGGCACAACATCTTTGTTTGTATGTGGTGCTGAGGATCGAACCCGGGCCGCACGCATGCCAGGCAAGCGCGCTACCACTTGAGCCACATCCTCAGCCCCTCCTCTATATTTCTTGACTCATCTTTTCATGAGATTTCTTTCCAAACACATTATTTTCCATTTCCATAATCACTTTTGAAGCTAAACTCACACACCCTTCATGATAAAACATAACCCTAATATTACCATTAGATGTATAACTCGTTGGAATGAAAGATTGTATATCAATATAAGATTTTTATATATTTTCAGATATCAATTCAATCCATGATTTAAAGTGGAAACAGTATATTATTTATTCACAGTATTGTCAATTCATTCATTTCTTCTACATTCATAGACACAGGGTACAACTCTGTGTACCCCCAATACTAATTTATACCTCTTCAAAATATTGCTCCCAGAAATGTTAGAAGAAATACTCATGTCACCTGATCTACATATACATTTTATCACAGTAATATTCTGATCATAAAATGCAAAGGTCACACTTCTGATTGTAGCAAATCCTAGATGGAAAGTGATCCTGGATTACTAAAAACATCCATGTCCAGGTTTCCTAATGCTCTCAAATGTCAATCATATTGGTGACTACATATTTGTTTCTTCCTAAGATTATATATTGAAACTCAACCTTGTTGATAATGTCTAATCCTATCATTAACTTTATACTTTGCCTGGTTTCATAATGTGTGTATTGATATCTGATTTCCTACATAATTTTCCCAGTTCATCATTGTGACTGACTCTCCACATGTGCTGAAATTTACATTCACTCTCTAACCGAAAACCTAGGGCTATTGAACTTTTGGTCCAAATCCTATACTCACTCTTCTTCCGAAACAGACCGACTATCTTCCTAATCCTAACAACTATCCCTTTTTGACTGGATGAACTCTTCTACATTCAATCATCCAGGGTACAAGATGATATGCCATTGTATATTGATTTATCAGAGACATCTGTGCGAACGAAATTCAATGCTAAGTATTCCAATCAAGGGCCCAATGCCCTTCTGGGCTTAAAATCTTACCTAGATTTCTGTTTTCATACTTATATTTCAAATCTATATTCTTATAAATATCCCAGGTTCCCAATACCATTATTCATCCAGCAGAATGATTCCTAACTCAAATAGATCATGTTATTAACCCTAACCATACATTGTTCCCTCAATCTAACTTTATAGAAGAACAGGGACAGAGTTGGTCTTAATATAGAGGAATATAGGGGATCTTCCACCCGCTGAGAACCTCAAAGGTCCATGCAGAAATTATCCCTGGGGAAGATGAAGGCAGCTATAAAGGACCTGAGAGGGCAAAAGTCATCATGTAAGGCAAACAACCTGGTTAGGATGAAGGGATGTTTATGAATCAGCCTCTCTCTTCTTAATGTAGAGAAGATGGACCAAACCAGGTCTGTGTGAGAGCTGTTTCCGGGTGCCTATGGTTGATATATCGTTCTAAGTTGTGAAAGTGTCACAGAAAGTAGGGGCAGCCTCCATCTCATGGGACCCTTTGAAGGAACTGTTAGGACAAAGTGGTTGCCAAACCAGTGACCTCATTCAGTTCCGAACGGAAGTGACCTATCTCACTTCCTTGGTCTTGGAACACTCTGAACTTGGAATCCCAGAAGCCAGGCACACAGAACCAGTCCCAGACCCAGTCCCACTGGGCTCACTTGTTTGGTTTTACCAAGGACAGAATCAGTCTTTCTTGGTACCTACTGATTTGAGAATGGCCAAATGCCAGGAGAGCTTTGGAGAGTGGCCTTTCCTGAGAAAGAAGGTAGTGGCTCAAAGCTGGCTCCTGACAACTTCAAAGAGTTTGCCAAGGAGTCCAGATCTGAGACAGTACAGGGCATTTTGGGGGAACATAGTATGGTACAACAATCAGAGGTAATTCCCGAGAGTCAAAGACCTACTTGGGGGAAGAAAGTCCTATGTTGTTGTGGGTGTGAGTTTGTTGTTTTTTCTCATGTTCTGAGAATTGGTAGGAAAGGCAGTTTGTTTGATTTGAAGTGGACTGTTTCTAGTAAGTCGTTTGACAAGGCAAGTGTTTCTATGTCTATGTATCCACTGTGTTTGTAGTTGTAGACATTAGAAAACATAATGCATCAATGAATGTGTCCTGTCTAGTATAATGCTTCCCAGAATTCATACTGCCCAATTTATGATTGGACTGCAGCTTTCCTTATGGATGGGTATCAATTACTATCTTCCTAATTTCCTGTTTTATTCCTGAATTCTGGCCACTCTCCGGAATAGGCTCATGGTTTTCTGTTCAAGATACTGTGACATGGCCATGTACTGGAGAGCTGAAGGAAATGGGAGCATCTCAGGAAACTCAGATATCAGTGTGACCAGTAAAGTCTATGTGGAGAAACCCTGCTTTGGGAATTTTGCTTACCTATGGTTCTGGTGCTGTGAATATCTAGAAGGTCTTTGCCTTAGGCCACCCCTTTGTGAATCCTGAAGAAAAGAGTTTTCAAATGGAAATGAATAGGCATCACCTGTGGCTCTTTGTTTTATTGCTTTGTAAAGAGATGTGTCTGAATCAGCCCCTTGGCCCAGTGTGATTATTTGGAGAAGTAGATCAGTATTAATGGCAGGCCTATTTGATCATTCCTGGTTAACAGGAAGGGTTTCCAGGCCACCCTGACTTTAGGCAAATTAGAGGCAAGGGAGATTATTTTGGACACTGTCTTGGTATGCACCCCTCATGGAAACCTCAACCCAGAGGTTATGATGAGTGTCTATATAAAAGAAGATGAGGGCCATGTGGGAGTGTTTTGGTATTAATTGTGGTCAGTTGAGTGGCAGTAGGAAGAGATTCCTGTGTCAACCTGGGCTTGAACTATGGTGTGATTCCCCTTAGAGACTGAGTTTTGGAACTGAACTCAGAGAAGTATTACCATGAATTCTGTTGGGATTTTAGAAGGCCACGCAGGACAGTTGCCCTTGGAGACTGAGATTTAGGCCCAGGATGGCTTTCCACAGAGCACTGGGAATCTCAGCTAGGATATCACATGATTTCATTCTGAAAGACTTGGCAGCCATACTTGAGAGTCAAATAACACATGGAACTCACATTGTAGACCTCAATGGGCCAGGCTTCATTTGACCTTTTGGCCACTCTTTGGGAAGGCTTGCCTGTGAGAGTTCTCCTGAGCTTTCATTGAAATGAGCTTCCTCACCATTTAATGGTTCCTGAATGAATTGAAATCAACAGTGACACCAACTTCATCCTTAAAAAATGGCTAGATAAATACCATGGAATAATTCCCAAGAGCAGGTGGCACTGGAGAATCATTGGATGTTCTGTTGCTGATCATGAGTGTACCAGACAGTGCCTTGATTTACTGGGTTTCATGAAAATGGTGTAGAACAAAGATGCCAGTACGTTGGAACCTGCTTAGTAGTGGGCCTAGAGCAGTGGTTTGCAGGTGTATGATAAAACATCTGTGATGGGGCCACATGGATCTGCCATTGGCTTCCAAATGCCTTTTGACTGACATGGTGCAGCCAGCAGACCCTTATATGTAAAGGCATCTTGTTACATTGAGAGGTTTTAGGGCAATGTTCAGAATTGGGTTGCTACAGACAAGGGGGCAAGCTTTGTTGAATAGAAGCCTGGTTGGGGCGTTCTCCTGCACACCCTGACCCACCACACGTGAGAGTACTCCCTCCAGCACTGTGTCCCCGTTGAACTCATGGTATTTACTGAAGCCAATACCAAACTCCCAGTGCAGCAGTAAGAATCACCAGGAAAAGTGGAGAATGACCAAATGGCTTCTCAGTCCACACGAGGAGACACTTAGCTCCCAGTGGCCACAGTTTACCTACAATGAGGGAATTTAGAACTGCTGCCTCATGTTCACTAGAAAAGAAGAAACCATGTCCTTCAGCTCACATATATGCAGATCCAGCTTTGATTGTCTCACTACAAAGGAAGCTGAAGCTCTTGACAACAACATATATTACAAGGGCCCAACCTCAAAGGCAGTTTCTCAAAGAGTCATTAGGCCAGCAGAACTCCATATTTGTGGAGTATTTACCCTATCCCATACTTTTGGAAATTCCTCTACCGCCTCCAAGGCTGTGAACTCCTGAGCATTTTCATTTCCACATATGTATTCACAGATTTTCTAACTCTTCTCCACTAATTGTGTCTTAATTGGGGCGAAGGTTATGTCAAGGCATTGTTCTGGATGAGAGTGGGATGATTTTTGTGTAGCACATATTTGCATACACATTAGATTCATTTTCATATTTTCCATTTGAAATACTGAATCCCTGACATTAACCCATAACCTACTAGACTCTGACTACTAATCCTAATATGATGGAGAACAAGAAACCTAACAGAATAGAAATACAGGCCGTTCATAGGAGGCATGGTGTATACTTGGACTTCCCTTCTGCTTTATCAAGGGTATGTGTTATAAATCTAGTCAACTTTTCATTGTAATAGTTCTCAATGAGTTTTTAAAGTTAACACATATGTAAATTTCTGTCTCCCATTCTCTGTAGCCTATTCATCACATGTATTTTTTATGCATATTTAGAATCCTACCTGGTATCACAAGTACAATTTTGTAAGCTCACTGATTTTTAAAGATACATATTTTGATAAGATATCAATCCCCCTAAATCATGATGGAACTGAAAATTAAACCTATTGGTGAATTTCCTAGATGAACAACATTATATATAAATCGATTTTCAGTAAAATGAATATTTTTGGATATGTGGATGATATGTATTACACGGTGAATTTCGATTAGCATATAGTTTGCTACATTATAATGTCTGTGTGTGTCTGTCTATCTATCTATATCTATATATATATATATATATATATATATATATATATATATATATATATACTGTCCAGATTTTTCAAAATTTGAAATATATGTTTTTTATTATACACTACCTAAATTCACTCATGTTTCTATATGTGGTTTATAATCAACTTTTCACAAGATAATTCTCAGAAATATTCATCTGCCTGAAATACATAATTATTTCCTAGTACTGAAAACTAACTTCAGTGAATGGAGCTTACAAATCCTAATATTTTTACAGTAACTGAATCAGTTAAACATCAATGCAAGTAGAATCCTACGGGACATGATGTGTATTTTGAAGTTCATTTTTATTCAATATTGGTACATTATTATTTTTTCAGTTTTTGGACATCATAGGATATATGATTTCATCCACAAGTTCAAAAATTTATAGGCATTTGTTTCACTTTTAATCACGTCCTGCTTCAGAACACATGTATTCCTCTAAGTTTCTTGACTGGTCTTTTCATGAGATTTCATACCAAACACATTAATTTTGATTTCCATAATCACTTTGGAAGCAAAACTCACATACCATTCATATTAATTATCACTCTGATATTACCATTAGATGTATAACTGGTTTGAATGAATGATTGTATGTCAGTATAAGATTTCTTATATCTTTTCAGATATCAATTCTATCCATTATTTAAAGTGAAACCAGTTATATTATTTATTCACACTATGGTCTATTCATGCATTATCTCTATATTCATAGACACACTGTACACCTCTTTGTACCCCCAATACTAATTTATACGTCTTCAAAATATTGCTCCCTGAAATGGTGGAAGAGGACTCATGTCACCTGATCTTCATATACATTTAATCACAGAAATATTCTGGACACAAAATGCAAAGGTCACACTTATGATTTTATAAAAGCCCAAATGGAAAGAAAACATGGATTACTAAAAACATCCATGTCCAGGTTCCCTAATGCTCTCAAATGTCAATGCTATTGGTGACTACACATGTGTTTCTTCTTAAAATTATATATTCAAACTCAACCCAATGGAAAATGTCTAATCCTATCCCTCACTTTATAATTTGCCTGATTTCATAATGTCTCTATTGCTATCTGCTTTCCTACATATATTCCCCAGTTCATCATTGTGACTGACTCTTCACATGTGCTGACATTTACTTTCACACTCTAATAAATAACCTATTGCTAAAGAACTTTTGTTCCAAATCCTATACTCACTCTTCTTCCTAAACATACTAACTATCTTCTTAATCCTACCGAGTATCCCTTTTTGACTGGATGTTCTCTTCTACATTCAATCATTCAAGTAACAAGGTCTTATGCTATTGTGTATTGATTTATCTGAGACATCAGTGCAGAATGTAATTCAACGCTAAGTATCACAATCAAGGGCCCAATGCCCTTCTGGGCTTCAAATCTTACTTAGATTTCTTTTTTCATACATATATTTCAACTCTATATTCTTAAAATAATCACAAGTTTCCAATACCATTATTCATGCATCAGAATAATTCCTAACCCAAATGGAACATGTTATTAACACTAACCATACACTGTTTGTGTTAATAACATGTTTACAGAAGAGCAGGGACAGTGTTGATCTTACAATACAGGAATGTAGTGGATCTTCCATCTGCTGAGAACCTCAAAGCGCCATGCAGAAATGATACCTGGAGAAGATGTAGGCAGGTATGAAAGACCTGAGAGAGCAAAAGTCATCTTCCATCGCAAACAACCTGGTCAGGATGAAGGGATGTTTCTGAATCAGCCTCTCTCATCTTAATGTAGGGAATATGGACCAAACCAAGACTGTGTGGAGAGCTGTTCCTGGTTCCCTATGGTTGATATACCATTCTAATTTGTGAAAGTGTCACAGGAAGTAGAGGCAGCCTCCATCTCATGGGACCGTTGAAAGAAACTCTTAGGACAAAGTGGTTGCCGAGGCAGTGATCTCATTCAGTTCCTGAAAAAAGTGACCTCAACTCACTTCCTTATTGATGGAACTCTCTGAACATGGGATCCAGGATGCCAGGCACCCAGATCCAGTCCCAGTCCCAGTCCCAGTGGTCTCACTTGTTTGGATTTACCAAGGACAGAATCAGTCTTTCTTGGTTCCTCCTAAGGTGAGGAGGCCAAATGCCTGGAAAGCTCGGAAGATGGGCTTTTCCTGGAAAAGCAGGTAGTGGCTCACTCCTGGTTCCTGACAACTTCACAGAGTTGGCCAAGGAGACCAGATCTGAGACAGAACAGGACATTTTGGGGGAACATAGTATGGCCCACCAGTCGGAGGATACTCCGGATAGTCTCATACCTATTTGGGGGAAGAAGGTGTCATTGTCAGTGTGGGTGTGGGTTTGTGGTTTTGTCTCATGTTCTGAGAATAGGAAGGAAAGTCAGTTTGTTTGGTTTGGAGTGAACTGTTTTTAGTAAGTCGTTTGACAAGGCAAGTGTTTCTGGGTCTGTGTATCACACTGTGTCCGTGGTTGTAGACATTAGAAAAGAGAATGCATCAATGGATATGTCCTGTCTAGTAGAAAGCTTCCCAGCATTCATCCTGCCCATTTTATGAATGGACTGTGGATTGCCTTATTAATGGGCAATACCTGCTACCTTCCTAATTTGCTGTTTTCTTCCAGAATTCTGGACACTCTCCAGAATAGGCTCATGGTTTTGTGTCTAAGTTATGTACAACCTCCAAGCTCTGTGACAAGGCAATGTTCCGGATAGCTGAAGGAAATGACGAGCATCTGAGAAAACTCAGATATCAGTTGACCAGGAAAGTCTCAGTGGAGAAACCCTGCTTTGAGCCATTTGCTTACCTATTGTTCTGTTGCCCTGAGAGTCAGGAAGTCTTTGTCTCACGCCACCCCTTTGTGAATCCTGAACAAAATAGTTTTCAAATGGAAATAAATAGGCTTCACCTTTGGCTCTTTCGTTAATTGATTTGGAAAGAGTTGTGTCTGAATCAGCCTCTTGGCCCAGTGTGATTCTTTGACTTAGATTCTCAGCACCTGATGGATCTAAAGAAAGATCCCATGTGTGCATCCAAATCAAAAATGGCAAAAAGAGCTGTCATTGTGGATGAAGTCTCTTGCCTTCCTCTGTAAGGTTCCTGAATTCCATCAAGTGAGAATAGGGATCATTTGGGTCAGATGAGTTCATCAAAGCCCTTCAGAGGCTATCCCGTAGGTGCTTAGGTTTTCTCATCACTCCAATTCACATAAAGTATCTTTAACCGACACTCAATAGGCCTCAAATGGGAAAAGTGGTGCAGTATTACGGGCAGGCCTTTTTGATCACTCCTGGTACAAAGGAAGGGTGTCCAGGCCACCCCGAATTTAGGCAAATGAGGAGCAATGGAGCTTATTTTGGACACTGTCTTGGGCTGCGTCCCTCATGGACACCTCCAGCCAGAGGTTATGATGAGTGTCAATATGGAAGAAGATGAGGGCCATGTGGGAGAATATCGGTTTTATTGTGGTCATTTGTGTGGCAGTTGGAAGAGATGACTGGGTCCACCTGGGCTTGAACTCTGGTGTGATTCCCCTTAGAGACTGAGTTCTGGAACTCACCTCAGAGAAGTATTGCCATGAATTGTGTTGGGATTTGAGGAAGCCACGCATGAGAGTCATCTTTGGAAACTGAGATCAAGGCCCAGGGTAGCTTTTCAGAGGGCACTCTGATCTCAACCAGGATATCACATGATTTTATTCTGAAAGACTTGGAAGCCATTGTTGAGAGTCAAAACAGACAATGACATCACATTTTAGACCTCAATGGCCCTGGCTTCATGTGACCTTTTGGCCACTCTTTGGGAAGCCTTGCCTGTGAGAATTCTCCAGAACTTTCATTGAAATGAGCTTCCTCAACATTTAATGGTTCCTGAATGAATTGAAACCCACAGTGCATCCAACTTCATCCTTGAAAAATGGCTAGATAAATACCATGAAAATTTTCAATTTCCCATGACCAGGTGGCACTGGAGAACCATTGGATATTCTGTTGCTGATCATGAGTGTACCAGACAGTGCCTTGATTGATTGGGTTTCATGAAAATAAGTTGGAGCCTGCTGAGTAGTTGTCCTAGAGTAGTGGTTGGCAGGTGTGTGAAAAACATCTGTGGCGGGGCCATGTGGATCTGCCATTGGCTTCCAAACAGCTTGTGACTGACATGGTGCAGTCAGCAGACCCTCCTATGCAAAGGCATCTTGTTATATGGTGAGGTTTCAGGGCAATGTTTACAATCAGGTTGCTATGTTTAAGGGGGCAAGCTATGTGGGATAGAAGCCTGGTTGGTGCATTCTCCTGCATACCCTGACCCACCACGCCTGACAGAACTCGCTCCAGCACTGTGTCCCAGTTGAACTCCTTGGATTCCATGAAGCAATTACTAAACTCCCAATGCAACAGCAATAAACACATATAGAATCCTACCTGGTACCACACCTACATTCTTGTGAGGTGAACGACTTGGCAGATACAAATTGTGAGAGAAGATCACTCCTCCTAAACACCGTTGGAACTGAAAATATAACCAATGGATGAGCTTCCTAGTTTTACAACATTATACATAAATCCATGTTCAGTAAAATGAATATTTTAGATCTGTGAATGATATATATTTCATGATGAATTTCGAATAGCATATATATTGCGAGTTTTTAATGTGTTTGTGTGTATGTATATATATGTGTATATATATACATACACACATTCTCCAGATTTTTCAAAATATGAAATATTTGTATCTTAATATACACTCCCTTAATTCATTCATATTCATGTATGTGGATTTATGATGATCTTTTCTAAATATTATTCTCAGAAATATTCATCCACCTGAAATACTTCTTTGTTTTTTGTACTGAAAACTAACTTCAGTGAATGTTGCATACAAATCCTAATATATCTAGAGTAACTGACCCAGTTTAACCTCAATGCAAGAAGATTCAAATGGAACATGATGTGTATTTTGATGTTCATTTTAATTCAACACTGGTACATTACTATTTCTTCAGTTTATGCACATCATAGGATATATATTTCATCAAAAAGATGACAAAATTATAGGCATTTTTTCACTTTCAATCACTTCCTACTTTAGAACACATGTATTCTTCCATATTTCTTAACTGGTCTTCTCAAGATTCTTTTTTCCAAACACATTATTTTCGATTTTCATAATCACATTGAAGCAAAACTCACACACCCTTCATGATAAACCATAACCCTAATATTAACATTGATGTATAACTTGTTGGAATGAATGATTGTATATCAATATAAGATTTTTCATATTTTCAGATATCAATTCAATCCACCATTTAAAGTGGAACCAGTTATATTACTTATTCACAGTTGGTCTATTCATGCATTATCTCTATATTCATAGTCACAGGGTACACCTGTTTGTACCCCAAATACTAATTTATAAGTCTTCAAAATATTGCTCCCAAAAATGGTGGAAGAAATTCTTATGTCACCCGATCTATATATACATTTTATCACAGTAATATTCTGGACACAAAATTCAAAGGTCAAACTTATATTTGTTCCAAAGCCTAAATGGAAAGTGAACATGGATTACTAAAATCATCAATTTCCAATTTGCCTAATGCTTTCAAATATCAATCCTATTGATGACTACATATTCGTTTCTTCCTAAGATTATATATTCAAAGTCAACCCTGTTGAAAATGTCTAATCCTATCACTGACTTTATACTTTGCCTGATTTTGTAATGTCTGTATTGATATCTGCTTTCCAACATATTTTCTCCAATTCATCATTGTGACTGACTCTTCACTTGTGTTGACATTTACATTCACTCTGTAACCGAAACCCTATTGCTAAAGAACTTTTGTTCCAAATTTTATACTAACTCTTCTTCCTAAACCTACTGACTATCTTCCTAATTTTACCGACTATCACTTTTGAATGGATGTTCTCATCTACATTCAATCATCCAAGTAAATGTAGGGCGAGTGTCAGAGGATGAGACCACCAAGAGACTATCTCATGCAACAGAAAGGGTTTATTTGGGGTCCAGCATGCTGGGGCTCAGAGCTCACTTGAATAGAGCAGAGAGCCCTGAGAACATCTTAAGCAGAGCTTATATAATTTTCTTGGAGAGGGCAGGGAGGGAAGTTTATTGATGGGTCAGGGCGAGTAAGCGGTTTGTGTGTAAACGCGTGAGGGAGTACATTCTGCAGTTTGGCAGTTGGGGACAGCACATTCTGGGAACAAGATTAGGAAACATTTCTCAACATTTCAACAGTGTTTTGTTAAGCGTACAGAAAAACAGGAAGTGACAAGTACATATTTTATTAACATTTCATTCCCCACTTCTTCTTCTGGCTACTTTTAATCATAAAAGTGATTGTTGGGGGGTGTCACATTTTATGTATGCTAGTGGGGTATTAACATAAGTTTAACTTGTCCAATTTGAGCTTGGAGAAAAGAAATTACATGGTTGAGAAACAGGGTTTTATAGTAAGCAATAAAATGAGGATTATTATTGGACCGGCCAGGGTTGATTAAAATGTAGTTAACCAGGGGGACTGTGTAAACCAAGACTCAAACGACCAATTTTGGGTCTCTATCTCTCTTTGATGCTCTTCAAGGCATCTTTTTAATTTACTCATAGAGTTTGTTACAACTCCAGTATGGTCGACATAAAAAAAAAAAAAAAAAAAAAAACATTCTTTCCTCAATGCAGCACAAAGGCTCCCTTCTCTCATGAAATGGAGGTCCAACCCTTGACTTTTCTGTAAAACAACTTCTGCCGCAGTCTTTGGCTGGGCACAAATCACGAGTCTCCACACAGCTTGTAGATTCAAACAGCAATTCTTTATTCCCGAACTCACACTGGCCGTCTACAAACACGCTCTGGGGGAATCCACGTTCTCTGCCCAAATCCACTCTCTCCCAAATCCACTCCGCATGGGCTTCTGTCTCCCAAAATATACTGTCTGACCCTAAGCACTCAAGAGGAACTCAGCAGCAGGATACGCCCTATTCTAAAGGGGGAACACCCTAATCTCCTATTATGCTAAACTGCCCTATTCTAAAGGGGGAACACCCTAATCTCCTATTATGCTAAACCGCCCTATTCTAAAGGGGGAACACCCAAAACACGGATCCTGCCCTGGTCCTTGAGCAAGGTCACCTTTCAGAAGTCCTTCCACTAGACAGCATGGGAGTAAGCTGGCAAGGAATTTGTCATACCTACTTGGCTGATGGCTCCCAGCAAACTTCAAAGAGAGAGGTAAAAGATTCCTGCAAAGCTGTGATGGAATTTTCTAATATCTTTAAGTTTTGATCTATTGCTGCTTCTAATTGGGTCATTTGTGTGTCCCATGGACCAGGGCAGTGGTTCTTGTGCGAACCCGGGCAGCAACTCCTATTCATAATAGAATGGCTAAGGTGAGAGATATATGTTCCCACCTGAACCGGGTTGTATGCCCCTCTATTTGATCTTCAAATGAACCTGCATCATAATAGAGCACTCTGGGAAACATCTGCACCATTACACAATTAATCACTTCTGTTGACCATTTCATAAAAACATAAACAACATTTAAGTATATAGAATTATATTGTTGTAGGGACGGAAAAGGCAAGGCACCTAAGATAGCACCAAAGACAAGGAAACAGTCATATTTGGTTGCAACCAGATTCAGAGGGCATTGCTTCTGTTGTAATCAATTAATCCCCTGAAACCCAAGTTTAGGTAGTTTCAGAATTTTGTACCCAACATGTAAGGGAAGGGGCTCTGAAGTTCACAGTCTGCAGAAGTTCACAAAGAGCAGTTTTTTTTCTGATTTTTCCTCAGTTCTGGGCAAGTTAAATTTTCAAGGACACCTGGGTGGGGGAGAGCTTTTTTTTCCCCTTTTTTCCCTCTGCCAGCTGTTTCCACGGAGCCCAGTTTGCAACTTATCCATCTTACAAATGTAGCCATCTCTATGAAGCCCCAGCTCAAGGCCAGAGGCCTTGATCACATATGTTGTGAAAAACTAGTAAGGGTGTGTCTAGCTCAGGAGTGCTGATTTTTTTCAGCCAGTTGCCAGGTAGACCAGGGCAACACAAAAAGAGGAAGTTTATCTACACTGAACTCTTTTATAGGGACTCTTTTGCTGAAAGTCCTAAAGTTAGCCATGGTGAAAACTTCTGGATAAGGTCAGTTAAGACTTTCCTGTGGGCCTGGTACAGAGGGGGAAGACGGGGAATGCAGGGCTGAGCGCAGCTCTTTGGATCTGAGAATGAGGAAGGAGAGATGTAAAAGAATAATGGAAAAGGGTTTTGAGATATTCCTAGCACCAAAAACATGAGTAGTAGAACGGGTAGAACAGAGGGGGAGATGGGAGTGAGTATCCCAAAAAGCCTGTAAGGGACTTTAAATTCTTAGTAACCTGTTTTCAGTGATGACAAAGCAACTTTAAAGGCCATTTTCATTACATCTTGGATAGGGGTCTGAGGGCTCTTCTCAGCTGGATTGAGATTGGGGTTAGCTGGTAAGAGGACCTGGTGGGACCTAGTGTGGGCACTGACAGGAGAAGAGAGGAGCGAGTGAGTGGAGGGTTACCTCAGTACCTGCTACCTCAGCAAGGGGGCAATGGTCTGAGAAACGGTGGAGGTTTGGGTTTTTAATATAGTAATTGGAGGGGAGAAATCAAGTTGATGATGTGGGAGTGACAACAGAGAGTCTAGAGCAGAAGGCTGAGGGTGAGCATGTATTGGAGAAGCATAGTTCACGATGTGAGCAAAGGAGAGAAAAGGCCTCCACATAGAGGAATCTCCTTTCACCCTTTTGAGCACTTGCAGAAGTTAAAAAGGTCACACAGAATTTGAAGATCTAGAGACCCCTCAGGGGGCCATCAGTTTTGGTTGTCTAATTGGTAATATGGCCAATGCTGTGTACAGAATTTGATGAGGAGTTTGGGTTCCATGTGGCAGTCCCTGTATGCTCACATCCCCATGACTTACAGAAGATGTCGGCGTTTCCAGCACACAGCCTTGACTGTTTGTGGCTTTGATAGTACACTGGGCAAACATAGTAATCTAGGCTAGCCAACCAGCATCTGGCTCGCGTGTCCCTACATCAATAATGTTTGTTTCCATTATCTATGGTATGGAAGGAATTTAATGGAATTTTAGTGGGATCCTCTTCATTAGGGATATCCCAATAGGGAAGACCTATACGCAGCTGACAAATGTCTGGCTGGAGAGATGGCCACCAGGTCCCTAAGCGGGCTGTATGCAAGATAGACCATACTTCCTTTCCAGTAGGATTTGTGATCAGACATCGCTGCTGAACAGGCTTATGAGGGTTAGGACTACTGGTGGTCAAGGGGAGAGTCTATAGACTTATCCACACAACGAATCCACAATTTGAAAGGGTTTCCAGTCTTTTCCAGTTTCCAGCCAGAGTCTGGACAGGGCACAGGCTTGAGATGAGAGGTAGGGATCCAGGAAGTGATTTTGACTACCTTTACCCTGTAGGTGTTATAAGTAGCACCTGGTATGGTCCTTTTCAGGGGAGTTCCAGGGATGACACCAGATGTCGTCTTACATAGATGAAGTCTCTATTTGATATCGCTGTAGAGTCCGCTCATCCCCAGGTTGGTAGGCAGTGGCCATCTGTTTTCACAGGTATCTCTGAGTACTTTCAAGAGCTTTAAGTCTGTTAAGCAAGGGGGTGTGGAAGGAATCGTTAGGTCTTAGAGTTGGGGTAGGACCCTTACTGGAGGAGGGACACCATAGAGAATTTCACAGGGTGTGAGGTTACACAAAGAAATAGATTGAGTATTTCTTGCATGAAACAGTACATAAAGCAGGAGCATAGTCCAATCTTTTATGCCGGTCTCTAAGCTTAATTTCGTTATGGTCTCTTTAATGCTTCTATTCATTCTTTCTACCTGTCCTGAACTCGGGAGTCTGTAAACACAATGTAATTTTCAATTAATCCCCAGGGTCCTTGCTAACCTCTGAGTTACCTGGGCCACGAACGCCGGTCTATTATCAGACCCTATTACTTTAGGCAGGCCATACCTTGGAAAAATATCTTCCAGGATCTTCTTGACCACCATTTGCGCTGTTTCATTTTTTTTTCTTTTCTTTTTTTTGGGGGAAAGCTTCAATCCATCCTGAAAATGTATCTACAATGACTAGGAGATATTTAAGTCCATTCCTTGCTGGCTTAATTTCAGTAAAGTCCACTTCCCAGAATTGTCCTGGTCTGGTTCCTCGTAGGTGCTTTCCTGCAGGAAGCTTGGAAGGGTAAGAATTAACCAATTGATGGACCCAACAGGCTTTTGTTATCCATTCAGTTGTTTCCTTTCACTGTGAGTCGGTTAGTGGAAAACTCTGTTTTTGATCCTTCAAAAATGAATGCAGTTTCTTTGAACCAAGGTGAGTGATGTGATGTACATTTTCTACTGACATAGTTAGAGCCGTGATTATAGGAGTTTTTACTGAAGGATTTAGAAATTCCACTTGGGGGCCTTCAGGGTTAAAAGTTATTTTGGCCCAGAGCTTTGTGAGCAGATCTCTGCCAATCAATGGGGCCATGCATTCTGGAATTACTAGGAAGGAGTGATGGATTTTTCCTTTCCCCTGGTCCATGGTCCTCTTAGTTGTCCAAGCCTGATATTTACTGCCATTAGCCCCTTGAATTAGAGACCTTTTATTTGATAGAGGTTCCAATGGGGCCTTAAAGGCAGAATATATTGCCCCTGTATCCACTTCAATGTATACTCTGGTCCCCTCCACTTCAAAAGTTAAAGTGAGCTCGAGGAGAGGATCTGAGCCCCGACTTTCTTAGTAATCCTACAGAGTCAGAATGTCCAGCTGGCCTGGCTGTCTCTTTCTAGGGCACTCTTTAGCCCAGTGTCCTTTTTTTTTAGAGTAGGCACAAATTGAAGAGCCAGGGGTGGCCTCTAGTGTGGTCCCCGGTGTCCCTTCCTGTCTCCATGTTTCTTAATTTCTGGTCTATTTGTTGTTGTGACCAGGACCTTAGTCAATGCCTTAGTCTGTCTTTTGTTTCTTTTATCCTCCCTTTGCTCCATACTCTTCCTCAGTTTCTCTCTTAGTATACCTTCTTGGCTTCTCTGACTAAACCTCTCAAAGTCATATCTTGTAATCCATCTAAGCATTGTAACTGTCTTTTAATATCCAGAACAGCTTGCCCAATAAAGGCCACCATGACAGATGCCTTTTGATTCTCTGCCTGAGGATCGAAAGGAGTAAATCTCTTATATGCCTCCATAATTCCCTGTAGGAACATGGAGGGACATTCATCAGTCCCTTGAATAATCTCTCTTACCTTGGCCAAAATAGTTGATCGCCTAGCGGCCACTAAGATACCCACTATTAGAGCCCAGCAATAAGAGGAAGGATGCTCATTACCTTCACAGGTTTTGGGGTCCCAGTTAGGTCTGTGCAAGGGAAAGGCGGCTTTGCATATGTTGGGAAGTTTTGTCGGTCACCCATCTGGTCCGAGAATATTTTTTTCTAGAATCCAGGAAGATTCTCTTTTGTTCCTCTGTCATGAAGAGAGTCCCTAGGAGTTGTTGGCAGTCATCCCAAGTAGGCTGGTGTGAAAACATCAATGATTCAACCACACCTGAGACCCAGGTGGGGTCCTCAGTAAAAGGGGGATTGTTATTTTTCCAGTTATTTAGGTCTGAAGAGGAGAAAGGTAAAAACTGGTAGGCTTGCACTTTTCCCCCATGGTTGTCATCAATCATTGTTCCTTAGAAATGGAGAGGGAGCATCACGGGAGTTCCAGGGATTTCAATCATTCAACACCGGCAAATTCCTTTAGCCGGGCCAGCATCCTCCAGGGGAGGAGGGGGTGTGTTTGCTGCAGGGGAGTTATTTGGAGTGTGCTGGGCTCGCTTAGCTTCCTCCAATGGCGGACAGGCTGAGTCAGCATCAGGGGAATTACTTAGAGGGTGTTGGGGGTTGGGGGACGAGGGCAGGGAATAAGTAGTAGGACGAGAGTCCAGTAGAGTCAAATCTTGTGACTCAGGGAGAACAGATGTTGAAGGAGGAGGAGGAGCAGAAGGTTTGAGAGAGCATGAGGGAAGGAGTAGGAGTGGGGGCAGGGGCAAGGAAAAGCTTCACACATGGAGGAGGAGAATTGCAGATGTCCTGAAAAGTTAAGATATATGTCTCTTGATCCTGATGTCTATGTGGCGCTGGCTGAAAGTCAATATCTCTGACTTTTTAAATTAGTGGGAAGTAGAAAGATCCTTCTAGGGGCTATCTGAATTCAAAGGTGGGCCATTCTGAGGCACAGAGAGTCTGCCAGGTCCAGCGTTTTACTGAAAAAGAAAGATTCTGAGCCCTTAAGCGGACTTTGGTGCAATGATCAAGGGTCAGGGACAGAGGCATTGAAGTGCTCTATCCCATTATGAAAGATAAACAATCAGTAAAAGCAACGACACACGACACAGACAAGACAATACAATAAAGACAGGCAATGGACGTCCAACACTGAGACCAGGACTGAGTAGCCGGCAAAACCTGATGGGCTGGATATGCCGAATCTGAAACAAAATATCACTGAGTCGAGGAGACTATTGTTCCTCCATTTCCCGAGTTCTCTGGGGAGTCCCCCAGTGACATGGCCTGTGGCTCTATGACATGTCTGTCAGCCATCGTCGGAGAGAGCTCACACTCTTCATCAACAGCCATTTTGCCAAGCCCTAACCTGAAACCTGAAACCAGAAAGAGGCGCCTTAAATACCCCGAGAGGAGCCCGTTGGGGTCTCTCATCTGCCGCTGCTGGATCTCGGTGGAACCTCCATATGTAAAGGTCGGGCGAGCGTCCGGGGAAGAAACCACCAAGAGACTGTCTCATGCAAAAGCAAAGGGTTTATTATGGGTCCAGCATGCTGGGGCTCAGAGTTCACTTGAATAGAGCAGAGAGCCCTGAGAACAGATTAAGCAGAGCTTATATACTTTCCTTTGAGAGGGCAGGGCAGGATGTTTATTGATGGGTCCGGGCGAGTGAGCTGTTTGTGGGCAACTGGGTGAGGAAGTACTTTCTGCAGTTTGGCAGTTGAGGACAGAACATTCTGGGAACAAGATTAGCAAACAGTTCTCAAGATTTCAACAGTGTTTTATTAAGCATACAGAAAACAGGAAGTGATAAGTACCTATTATATTAACCTTTCACTACCGACTACACTTTGCCAGATGTCCTAATGTCTCTATTGATATCTGCTTTCCTACATATTTTCCCCAGTTCATCATTGTGACTGACTCTTCACATGTGGTGACATTTACATTCACTCTATACCCGAAACCCTATAGCTAAAGAACTTTTGGTCCAAATCCTATGCTCACTCTCCTTTCTAAACCTACCGACTATCTTCCTAATCCTACTGATTATCCCTTTTTGACTGGAAGTTCTCTTTGACAATCAATCATCCAAAATACACGGAACTTTGCCATTGTATATTGATGTATCTGAGACATCTGTGCAGAAAATAAATCAAAGCTCAGTATCACAATCAAGGTCCCAATGCTCTTCTGGGCTTCAAATCTTAAATAGATTTCTGTTTTCATACTTATGTTTCACCTATATATTCTTGTAAATATTGCAGGTTTCCAATACCATTATTCATCCAGCAGAATGATTCCTAATGCAAATTGAACCTGTTATTAACCCTAACCATACACTGTTCCCTCAATATAACTTTACAGAAGAGCAGGGACAGAGTAGGTCTTACAATACAGGAATGTAGGGGAACTTCCTATTGCTAAGAAACTCAAAGGTACATGTAAAAATGATCCCTGGAGAAGTTGTAGGCAGCTATGAAGGAACTGAGTGAGCAAAAGTCATCTTCTCTTGCAAACAACCTGGTCAGGATGAAGGGATATGTCTGAATCAGCCTCTCTCTTCTTAATGTAGAGAAGAAGAACCAAACCAGGCTGTGTGGAGAGCTGTTCCCGGTTGCCTATGGTTAATATACCATTCAAACTTGTGAAACTGTAACAGGAAGCAGGGGCAGCCTTCATTTCAGGGGACCCTTGGAAGCAACTGTTAGGACAAAGTGGTTGCAAATGGTGTGAGCTCATTCAGTTCCTGAAGGAAGTGACCTCAGACCTCACCTTACATCCTTGGTGATAGAACTCTCTGAATTTGGGATCAAGGAATCCAGGCACCCAAATCCCATTCCAGTCCCAGTAGCAGTGGTCTCACTTCTTTGGATTTACCAAGGACAGAATCAGTCTTTGTTGGTACCTACTGATATGAGGATTGCCAAAAGCCAGGAAAGCTCTGAAGAGTGGCCTTTCCTGAGAAAGCAGGTAGTGGATCACCGCTGCCTCCTGACAACTTTACAGAGTTGGCCAAGGAAACCAGATCTGAAACAGGACAGGCAATTTCGGGGGAACATAGTTTGGCCCAATAGTCAGAGGACACTCCGGATAGTCAGAGACCTACTTGGGGGAAGAAGGTGCTTTGTGGGTGTGGGTGTGTGTTTGTGCTTTTGTCTCATGTTCTCAGAATAGGTAGGAATGGCGGTTTGTTTGGTTTGGAGTGAACTGTTTCTAATAAGTGATTTGATAAAGCAAGTGTTTCTATGTCTGTGTATCCCATTGTGTCCGTGGTTCTAGACATTAGAAAAGAGAATGCATGAATGGATGTGTCCTGTCTGGTAGAAAGCTTCCCAGCATTCATCCAGCCGAATATATGAATGCACTGCGGCTTCCCTTATCGATGGGCAACACCTGCTATTTTCCTAAGTTCTGGTTTTATTTTTGAATTCTGGCCACTCTCCAGAATAGGCTCATGGTTTTGTGTCCAAGAGAAGTACCACCTTCAAGCTCTGTGACATGGCCATGTACTGGATAGCTGAAGGGAATGGCGAGCAACTAAGAAAACTCAGATATCAGTGTGACCAGTAAAGTCTCATTGGAAAAACCGTGCTTTGGGCCTTTTGCTTACCTTTTGTTCTATTCCCCTGTATGTCAGGAATTTCTTTGCCTCAGGCCACACCTTCGTGAAGCCGGAACAAAACACTTTTGAAATGGAAATGAATGGGCCTCACCTGTGGCTCTTTGCCTAATTGCTTTAGAAAGGGGTGTGTCTGAATCAGCCTCTTGGCCCTGTGTGAGGCTGTGGCTTAGATTCTTAGCACCTGATTGATATAAAGAAAGATCCCATGTGTGAATCCAAAACCAAAATGCCCAAAAGAGGAGTCATTGAGGATAAAGTCTCTTGCCTTCCACTGTAAGGTTCCTGAACTCCATCAAGTGAGAATAAAGATCCTTTGGGTCAAATTATTTCTTCAAAGCCCTGCACATGCTAGCCCAGTGGTGTTTGTGTTTTCTTATGACTCCAATTCACATAAAGATTCTAAACCCCACTGTCAGTAGGCCTCAAATTGGAGAAGCAGAGCAGTATTACAGCAGGCCTATTTGATCACTCCTGGGTTACAGGAAGGGTGTCCAGGCCACCCTGACATTAGGAAAATAAGGGGCAAGGAAGCCTATTTTGGACACTGTCTTGGGCTGTGTCCTTCATGGAAACTTCCAGCCAGAGGTTAAGATGAGTGTCTATATGCAATAAGATGAGGGTCATGTGGGAATGTTTTGGTTTAATTTTGGTCATTTGTGTTGGGGTTGGAAGAGATGAGTAGGTCAACCAGGACTTGAAATCTGGTGTGATTCCCCTTAGTGACTGAGTTATGGAATTGAACTCAGAGAAGTATTGGCATGAATTGTGTTGAGTTTTTAGGAGGCCACACATGAGACTCGCTCTTGGAAACTGAGACCTAGGCCCAGGCTGGCTTTCCACAGAGCACTGGGAATCTCACCCAGGATATCACAAGATTTTATTCTGAAAGACTTGGCAGCCATAGTGAAAACACACATAGACCTCACACTGTAGACCTCAATGGGCCTGGCTTCATGTGACCTTTTGGCGACTCTTTGGGAAGACTTGCCTTTGAGTGTCCTCCAGAGATTTCATTGAAATGAGCTTCCTCACAATTTAATGGTTCCTAAATGAATTGAAACCCACAGTGCCTCCAACTTCCACCTTAAAAAATGGCTAGATAAATACCATAAAATTTTTGAAATTCCTATGACCAGGTGGCACTGGAGAACCTTTGTATGCCCTATTGCTGATCATGAGTGCCTTTATTGACTGAGTTTCATTAAAATGCTGTAGAACAGAGATGCCAGTAAGTTGGATACTCCTCAATTGTAGGCGCAAGCTTTGGTGTGCAGGTTTGTGATAAAACATCCGTGGTGGGGCCATGTGGATCTGCCATTGCTTCCAAATGGCATGTGACTGACGTGGTGCATCCAGGAAACCCTTATATGTAAAGGCATATTGGTATATGGAGAATTTTTAGGGCAATGTTCATAATCAAGTTGCTATGGACAAGGGGACAATCTATGTGGGCTAGAAGCCTGGTTGGTGCATTCTCCTGCAGACCATGACCCACTACACATGACAGAACTCCCTTCAGCACTGTGCCCAGTTCAACTCCTTGTATTTCGTGTAGAAAATACCAATCTCCCAGTGTAGCAGCAAGAAACACCACGAAAAGTGGAGAATGACCAAATGCCTTCACAGTCCACACGGGGAGACTCTTAGACCCCAGTGGTCACAGTTTACTTACAAAGAGAGAATTCAGTACTGTAGCCTAGTGTTCATTGGAAAATAAGAAACCACGTCCTCCAGGTCACATAGATGTAGACCCAGCTCTGATGGTCTCACTAGAAAGAAAGCTAAAGCTCCTGACAACAACATATATTTTGAGTTCCCAACATCAGAGGCAGTTTCTCAAGAAGTCTTTAGGCCAGAAGAGCTACAAGTATGTGGAGTGTTTACCTTGTCCCTTACATTTGGAAACTCCTCTACCACATCCAAGGTTGTGAACTCCTTTGAATTTTCCATTCCAGATATATATTCACAGATTTTCCAACTCTTCTCCTCTAATTGCGTCTTATTTGGGGCGAAGGTAATGTGAAGCCATTGTTCTGGATGAGAGTGGGAAATTTATTGTGTAGCCCATATTTGCATGCACATTGGATTCCTTTTCTTTTTTTCCATTCAAAATACTGAATCCCTGACACTAACCCATACCCTACTAGACTCTGACTACTAATCCTACTATGATGGAGAATAATAACACAAACAGAATAGAAATACAAGCCGTTCAGAGGAAGCATGGTGTATAGTTGGACTTGCCTTTTGCATGATAAAGGTTAGGTGTTATATATCTAGTCCATTTTTCATTGAAATAGTTCTCTATGTGTTTTTTTCCTTTAATTTTTATTGTTGGTTGTTCAAAACTTTACCTATTGCTTGACATATCATATTTCACACTTTGATTCAAGTGGGTTATGAACTCCCATTTTTACCCCGTATACAGGTTTCAGCATCACATCTGTTACACATCCACTGTTTTACGTATTGCAATAGTAGTGTCTGTTGTAGTCGGCTGTCTTTCCTATCCTCTACTATCCCCCATCCCCTCCCCTCCCATCTTCTCTCTCTACTCCATCTACTGTAATTCATTTCTCGCCCTTAGTTTTTCCCCCCTTTCCCCTCACTTCCTCTTGTATGTAATTTTGTATAACCATGAGGGTCTCCTTCCATTTCCATGCAATTTTCCTTCTCTTTCCTTTTCTCTTCCACCTCTCACCCCCGTTTAATGTTAATTTTCTTCTCATGCTCTTCCTACCAACTCTGTTCTTAGTTACTCTCCTTATATCAAATAAAACTATTGGCATTTGTTTTTTTTAGGGATTGGCTAGCTTCACTTAGCATAATCTGTTCTAATGCCATCTATTTCCCGGCAAATTCTATGATTTTGACATTTTTTAATGCAAAGTATTACTCCATTGTGTATAAATGCCACATTTTTTTTCCTTCGTCTATTGAAGGGCATCTAAGTTGGTTCCACACTCTTGCTATTTTGAATTGTGCTGCTATGAACATCAATGTAGCAGTGTCAATGCAGCATGCACTTTTTAGTTCTTAGGGAATACACTGAGAAGGGGAATAGCTGGGTCAAATGGTGGTTCCATTCCTAGCTTCCAAGAAATCTCCATACTTCTTTCAAATTGGCTGCACCAATTTGCAGTCCCACCAGCAATGTACAGGTGTACCCTTTTCCCCACATCGTCAGCAGCACTTGTTGTTTGACTTCATAATGGCTGCCAATCATACTGGAGTGAGATGGTATCTTAGGGTGGGTTTGTTTTCCATTTTTCTGACTGCAAGAGATGGTGAGCATTTTTTCATGTACTTATTGATTGATTGTATGTCCTCATCTGAGAAATGTCTGTTCAGGTCCTTGGACCATTTGTTGATTGGGTTATTCGTTTTCTTATTGTTTAATTTTTTGAGTTCTTTGTATACTCTGGATATTAGGGCTCTATCTGAAGTGTGAAGAGTAAAGATTTGTTCCCAGGATGTAGACTACTTATTTACCTCTCTTATTTTTTCTTTTGATGAGAAAAAACTTTTTAATTTGAGTAAGTCCCATTTGTTAATTCTAGTTATTAACTCGTGTGCTATGGGTGTCCTATTGAGGAATTAGGAGCCCAACCCCACAGTATGTAGATCATAGCCAACTTTTTCTTGTATCAGATGCAGTGTCTCTGATTTGATATCAAGCTCCTTGATCCATTTTGAGTTAACTTTTGTGCATGACGAGAGAAATGGATTCAGTTTCATTTTGTTGCATATGAATTTCCAGTTTTCCCAGAACCATTTGTTGAAGATGCTATCCTTCCTCCATTGCATGCTTTTAGACCCGATTGGCATTGCATTTAACATATAGAGAATTTTGGTTATATTGCCATTTTGATGATGTTAGTTCTGCCTATCCATGAACATAGTATATTTTTCCATCTTCTAAGATCTTCTTCTATTTCTCTCTTTAGGGTTCTGTAGTTTTCATTTTATAAGTCTTTCACCTCTTTTGTTAGGTTGATTCCCAAGTATTTTTGTGTGTGTGTGTGTGTGTGTGGATATTTTGAATGGAGTGGTTGTCCTCATTTCTATTTCAGAGGATCTGTTGCTGATATACAGGAATGCCTTTGATTTATGCGTATTGATTTTATATCCTGCCACTTTGGTGAATTCATTTATTAGCTCTAATAGTTTCTTTGTATACCTTTTTGGGTCTGCTAAGTATAGAATCATGTCATCTTCAAATAGTGATAATTTACGTTCTTCTTTTCCTATTTTTATGCCTTGATTTCTTTAATCTCTCTAATTGCTCTGGCCAGTGTTTCGAGAACTATGTTGAACAGAAGTAGTGAGAGAGGGCATCCCTATCTTCTTCCAGATTTTAGAGGGAATGCCTTCAATTTTTCTCCATTCAGAATGATGTTAGCCTGAGGCTTAGCATAGATTGCTTTTACATTATTGAGGTATGTTCCTGTTATCCCTAGTTTTTCCAGAGTTTTGAACATAAAGGGATGCTGTACATTGTCGAATGCTTTTTCTGCATCTATCGAGATGATCAAATGGTTCTTATTTTTAAGTCTATTGATGTGATGAATAACATTTATTGATTTCTGTATATTGAACCAGCCTTGCATCCCAGGGATGAATTCTACTTGATCATGGTGCACAATTTTTTTAATATGTTTTTGTATCCGATTCGCCACAATTTTATTGAGGATTTTTGCATTTTTCCTGAAATAGCTTGAAAAGTATTGGTATTAGTTCCTCTTTAAAGGTTTTGTAAAACTCTGCTGTATACCCATCCGGTCCTGGGCTTTTCTTAGTTGGTAGTCTTTTGATGGTTTATTCTATTTCCTCAATTGTTATGGGTCTGTTTAGGTTGCCTATATCCTCCTGACTCAATCTGGGCAGATTATATGACTTGAGAAATTTATCGATGCCTTCACTATCTTCTATTTTATTGAAGAATAAGAATTCAAAATAATTTCGGATTATCTTCTGTATTTCTGAACTATCTGTTGTGATACTGAATTCTTCCTCTTCTTTTCTTTGTTAGCTTTGCCATGGGTCGGTCGATTTTATTTATTTTTCAAAGAACCATCTTTTAGTTTTGTCAATTTTTTCAATTGTTTCTTTGTTTCGATTTCATTAATTTCAGCTCTGATTTTAATTATTTCTTGGCTTCTACTTCTTTTGCTGTTGTTTTGCTCTTCTTTTTCTTGGATTCTGAGATGAAGTATGAGATCATTTATATGTCTTTTTTTTTTTCCTTTTTTTAAGGAATGAAATCCAAGCAATGAATTTTGTTCTTAGAACTGCTTTCAATGTGTCCCATAGATTCTGATATGTAATGTCTGTGTTTTCATTTATCTCTAAGAATTTTTAATTTCCTCCTTGATGTCTTCTATAACCCATTGATCATTCAGTAACCTATTTTTCATTCTCCATGTGATACATGATTTTTCCTTCTTTCTTTCATTGTTGATTTTCAGTTTCATTTCCTTATGATCAGATAAGATGCCTGATATTATATCTACTCCTTTATATTGTCTAAGAGTAGCTCTGTGACATAATATATGATTTATTTTTTGAGAAGTATCCATGTGCTGCTGAGAAAAAAGTGTAACTGCTTGATGTTGGGTGGTATATTCTATATATATATATATATCATAAGTCTGGGTTATTAATTGTGTTATTGAGTTCTATAGTTTCATTATTCAACTTTTGTTTGGAAGATCAGTCCAGTAGTGAGAGAGGTGTGTTTGAGTCTCCCATGAGTATTGTATATTGGTTTATTAGAATCTTGAACTTGAGAAGAATTTGTTTGATGAACATAGCTGCACCAATGTTTGGGGCATATATATTTATGATTGTTATGTCTTGTTGGTGTATGGTTTCCTTGAGCAGTATGTAGTGTCCCTCTTTATCCTTTTGATTAACTTTGGCTTGAAATCTATTTTACTTGATATGAGTATGGACACTTCTGCTTGTTTCCGAAGTCCATATGAGTGATATGATTTTTCCCAACTTTTCACCTTCAGTCTATGTATATCTTTTCCTAACAAATTTGTCTCCAGTAGGCAGCATATTGTTGGGTCTTGTTTTATGATCCATTCTACTAGCCTGTGTCTCTTAATTGGTGAGTTTAAGCCATTAACATTTAGGATTCTTATTGAGATATGGTTGTTCTTCCAGCCATATTCGTATATTTATGTTACTAAACATGGTTTGTTTTCCTCCTTGATTATTTTCCCCCCTTTACTCCTCTACCTCCCACTGTTGGTTTTCATTGTTATTTTCCATTTCCCCTTCCTGTGATGTTTTGCCAAGGATGTTTTTAAGAAATCGTTTTCTAGCTGCAAATTCTTTTAACTTTTGTTTATCGTGGAAAGTTTTAATTTCATCTTCTATCCTGAAGCTTAATTTCGCTGGATACACAATTCTTGGATGGAACCCATTTTCTTTCAGTGTTTGAAAAATGTTATTGCAGGATCTTCTAGCTTTCAGAATCTGTGTTGAAAGATCAGCTGTTATCCTGATTGGTTTACCACTAAATGTAATCTGCTTCCTTTATCTTGTAGCTTTTAAAATTCTCTCCTTTTTCTGTATGTTGGGCATCTTCATTATAATATGTCTAGGTGTGGATCTCTTATGATTTTGCACATTTGGCATCCTGTAAGCTTCTAGGATTTGCAATTCTGTCTCATTCTACAAGTCTGGGAAGTTTTCTCCTTTATTTCATTGAATATATTGCTCATTCCTTTTGTTTGGACCTCTATACCTTCCTGTATCCCAATGACTCTTAAGTTTGGTCTTTTTATGTTATCCCATATTTCTTGGATGTTCTACTCATGGTTTCTTAAAAGTCTTGCTGAGCTGTCTGTGTTCTTTTCAAGTTGAAATAATTTGTCTTCATTGTCTGATGTTCTATCTTCTAAGTGTTCTACTCTGCTGGTAGTATTCTCAATTGAGTTTTTAAGTTGGTTTATTGATTCCTGCATTCCTAGGATTTCTGTTTGTTTGATTTTATAATCTTTATCTCCCTGTATAGTTGATCTTATGCTTCTTG